>NW_022436946.1:72794717-72862715 GCF_009761245.1 Sapajus apella | reverse complement strand
TTGGCCTCCCAAAGTGCTGGGATTACAGGCTTGAGCCACCGCGCCCGGCCCCTCTCTCTCCTTTTTCTTAATTTGCTACAATAAAATCGATATTTTAGTTGCATACTCCACATGAGAGGAGTATAAGATTAATATGGGAATTTGGGGATTTTGTAAATTATGCTTGGCATACAGTTAGTTCCAAATATTTCATTCCTTTTATAATAAGGAGAAATAATATCAGGATGTGAATCCTGTTTTATTCCAAATTGAGGGTTTATATAATTTCATTCTTGAGTAAATGATGTTAATAGCTTTTTGGAGTTTTATGAACTATGAAAAAGTGTAGAACTTTTTATACGTTGGACTTGTGATAAGAAGACATGATTTTAAGTTATAGGCCTTGTGTCCCAAATCATATACTGTATTTAATCTAAGATATTTGTGCAAAAGTTTCAGCCTTAAAAAATTTTTTTTTCTTACTCAAAAGCAAATAATCATACCCAATATTAGGATCAGTCTGGACCCAATAACATTTTTATAACTTCTAGGAAATGCTGTTGTTTCTTGAAGACTGTTTCGGTAACTACAGTAGTCTCCTTATTTGGGGGTTTGATTTAACCATTCCCTTATTAGTAGATACTGAGATTGTTTCTAAATTTGCTATGATATCATTATTGAATTTTTCAGATATTGAGAATTACATTCAGGCGAGGGAAATACGTACTATTCATACGAGTACAAAGGAGGTACCATGGCATTAAACATGAAAGGACAGGTTAACTCTGGTACTATGTAGCAACACTGTTGGGCATATGATAAAACTAGGTGTAGTATATAAAGCAAAAAACCCATGCCAGATGTGGTGGGCGTGCCTGTAATCCGAACTACTTGGGAGGCTGAGGCAGGAGAACTGCTTGAACCCAGCAGGTGGAGGTTACAGTGAGCTGAGATCGCACCATTGCACTCCAGCCTGGGCAACAGGGCAAGACTCCATCTCAAAACAAAACAAAACAAAAAACTCATGTGCTCACAAAAACATTTGCTTATCTTGTGGCAGCATAATCAGAAAATGTGGTCGACAGCCATTTTGTTTATGAAATGTTTCCACCAGTGCTTCATTTTGCTATATTGGATTCGGTACTATCCTCAGTTTCAGGCACCCATTGGTGGTCTTGGAACGGATCCTTAGAGAATAGCAGGGAATACTGTATTCTAAAATAACATATCTTCAAATATTAGATAAAGCCCTTTCAATAATTTTTTATATTTTTGTGTATTCATCTTTCTTCCTGTTAAATATCTTAAAAAATTGTTTATTTTGTGTATTGACAGAAATTGAAAAAATTTAGACATGATTCAAAACATAGTATATATATAATGTATTTAAAACAAATTGATCACATTATAGTTTTGCCTTAATGACTATACTTAACTACAACTACAGTGATATATCAACAATGAGGTCTTGCCTCTTACTTTTTTTTTCTTTTTCATGTTTTAAGCAGTCTGGACCGAAAAGAAAGGTAAGCTTAATATTGAAGAAATTAGAGCATGGATATAGTGGTAAAATATAAAATTATTTATGTGTTTTAAAAAATATTTGTTGAATTACAGTCCGTAATTAAAGCTTTTTTAATTTTAAATTTTTAGTTGACATGTAACAATTGTGTATATTTATGGGATATAGAGTAATATATCAGTACAGGTTTATGATGTATAATGGTCAGATCAGGGTAATTAGTATGTCTATTACTTCAAACATATATTATTTCTTTGTGTTGTCAGCATTCAGAGTCCCTTCTGGCTTTTTGAAAACATAAAATAAATTATAGTTAACCATATTCACCCTATAGTGCCACAGAACATGAGAACTCATTCTTCTGTCTAGCTGTAATTTTGTATTTGTTAACCCACCTCTCTCCATCCTCCCCTCTCCCACTCTTCCTAGCTGATAGTATCCACTCTTTGTAATAAAAGGAAACTTGTTGACAGTACAACATGATATTTGGCTTATATAGATGGTATTTGAGGCTCATTCTCAATGTACGTTTTTCCATGAATGGTTATATGTTTATGCTAATATGTGACTACTTTCTTTTAAAAATAGAATATTTCAATGCCTTAGTGATAAAATTGCTTTCAGTTACATCATCAAAATCTTTGTCATTGTATTATAATGGTAATACTCTTGTTTTTATGCTTTAATAGACTGGAGGGAAGGGAAATGGATTAGAACACCTTAAGCTTAGAGTTAAATCTTTAAACATCAAATGTATTAACCTCTGACTGAAAAGTTCGTAACAGAATTTTGTGATCAGTCTTCTTGTATCATTACTTACTCTCTTTGTAAGAACACTGGCAGACACATGTTCTTTTAGAAGATATTTGAATGATATAAATGGCATGGAAAAGCATTTAAGAAAAACATTTCTTCGAACATTTCAAAATGAAATGATCGTAATTGTTCTAAAGTGGGTATCCATAAGAGAAGCTTCTCTGGGCTGGGCATGGTGGCTCACGCCTATAATCTTAGCACTTTGGGAGGCCAAAGCAGGAGGATCTCTTGAGCCCAGGAGTCCCAGACCAGTCTGGGCAACATAGTGAAGCCCTGTATTTACAAAAAATAAAATAGGCCAGGCGCAGTGGCTCACGTCTGTAATCCCAGCACTTTGGGAGGCCGAGGCAGGCGGATCACGAGGTCAAGAGATTGAGACCATCCTGGCCGACATAGTGAAACCCCATCTCTACTAAAATATAAAAATTAGCTGGGCGTGGTGATGTGCGTCTGTAGTCCCAGCTACTCAGGAGACTGAGGCAGGAGAATTTCTTGAACCCGGGAGGCGGAGGTTGCAGTGAGCCGAGATTGCACCACTACACTCCAACCTGGTGCCTGGTGACAGATCGAGACTCTGTCTCAAAAAATAAATAAATAAAATAATAATAAATAAATTAAATAAAATAATTGGCCTGGTATAAGGAGTAAGACAGTAAACAAACTGGAAAGTCCAGCTGTTTTAAATTTTCAACCTGTTGATTCAATTAAAATTTAAAAAAAAGAAAACAAAATTCAAATGCCTGAATTTTGACCTTTCTACCATCGGCTGATAGATTGATGTTTTCAATTGCCATGTGATGGCTCTGCATGGGCGTGGTGGTTGGTGCTTCAGTTTTGACAGCATTACCATCCTTGGTGATGACATGGACAGCAGTGTTTCCATAATTGTTTGAAATGGTAAATATGTTTATATATATATACATACTGCCTTTTAGGCATATGCTTTTATTCATTCCAAGTATTTATTGAACTTACTGTTACAGGCATAAGGATACAGTGATGAACAAAATAGACAAGATCCGTATAGTCCTGTAGGGACAAAGACTAATACTGAACAAGTAAAATATGAAATAATTTCTATGTAGAGAAGTATAGAGTTGGGTGATGAGAGAGACTGACAGTATGATTTCTTTAGATTGCATATTCAGGGAAACTCTTTACTATCAAGGTAACATTTAACCAAAGACTAAAAGGGGAATTGGCAGTGCCACGATCGTAAGAATAGCTTTTTCAGACAGGTAAGAGGTTATGTTAAGTTACTAATGCAGGAATGAGTTTGGCATGTCGAAGAACAGAAGAAAGGGGCCACTGAGGCTGGAGCTTAGAGAGCATAGGAGACAATGTTTGGAGAGATTGCCTGGGACCCTAGGTCATAAAAGGCTTTGTAAGGTGATATGAAGCTTTTGGATTTTATATTAATGCAATAGAAGCTTTCAGAGCATTTAAGGTAGGGAAGTATTATTAACTGTTAAGTATTTGAGATTTTTAAACACAGTCTTTTACGTATAATTTATAATTTGGCACAAACAGAAGTTTTAAATCAGTGGCAATTCAATTAAGGCTGAGCAGGTTCCTCTGTAAATAGAGGTATATTACAAAGGAAAGTCAGTAATAGTCTACAAGTACTTAAAACTATCTCAGCAAGGTCTAGGAGTTGGGGAGGTAGAAAGGCAGAAGGAAAAGCAATCTTTTTGGCAGGGTAGGGAATTAGGAGGGTTAAGGTGGAAAAATAAAAGGATTTTAAAAGTCTCATCCCATTAGGGATATAATAGAATTTGCTTGAGGAAATAATTTGAATCTTAATAAGTGTAATAAGTGTTGAGAGGGAAGGTATCTACATTCATTTGTTAAATTCAGTAAGGAAGAGAAAGAGTATGTTGTGCAAAAAATATTATATGAAAATAGGAGAAAAGAGAAAACAAAATGAAATAAATAAAAATATCAAAAGTAATAGAGTAAGATGAAAACAAAACATGAAGTCTGTCAGCAGTTATAATAACTATATTCAGTATTTTTAATAAAAGACATACTGATTCGATTAAACCCAGCTATACTTGCATCATACTAAAATAACCAATGTGAAAGTAAGTTTAGAGGTACGAAACAAAAAGAAATCATGAGTGGAATTTTAATAACAAGGGAGTTGGAGTTAAGGATTAAAAGTACTAGACAGGATAAAGGAGCACATTTTGTAATAGGCACAGTTTATAGGAACATAAGTAAATAAATGTAAAGCCTCCACTAAAATAGTTAAAATTCAACATGGTGAAACCCCACCTCTACCAACAATACAAAAACTAGCCAGCTGTGGTGGCGTGTGCCTGCAATCCCAGCTACATGGGAGGTTGAGGCACGAGAATTTCTTCAACTTGGGAGGTGGAGGTTGCAGTGAGCCAAGATTGTGTCACTGCACTCTAGCCTGGGTGACAGAGCGAGACTCTGTCTCGAAAAAAAAAAAAAAAAGTGAGAGATTTTAATACATCTTGAAAATTAAACTGGTTTATCAGTTAAATAATAATAGATTTTAACTGTAAAATAAATAAGACTTGATTCATTTTCATAGAAATTTAAATATTCTACCATCTTTAATAATGGAAAGATTAATAAAAAGAGCTATTATTAAAGCAAGTCAAACAATAACAGAAAGACAAATGATGTCCAGATCCTGGTTTTTAAATACCACTCTCCAGTAAAAGGAATAGAGAAATGGCTGATTCTGGGGTTGTGGTAGGTAAAACACGGAATGAGTGTGGTTCAAGATACCTAGAAAATGCTCAAAAAATTAGGAGTGCCCACTTCACATTCTCCTGTATTAAAATTGGAACAGTAGAGAGATTATTAGTATGGATGACACATAAATTAGTAAAGCATTTCATATTTTTGTAAATTGTGTATGTATATTTTATCCCAGCAAACAAAACAAAACAAAACACCAAAAGGATACAGTTACATCAAAGGGAAACAAGCCAACTGAAAGACCTCTCAAATACCCAAAGTGTTAACAGTTGGATAACTTAGACCGAGGGATGTTCTGTAAAATATCTGACGAGTTCTCTTCTAAATACTGAAAGACACAGACAGGAGACTAAGGAGACATGATAACAATGCATTTTATTCTAGATTGGATCCTGGAACAAAAATGGGGTATTAGTAAATAGCTGGTAAATTTTTTTCTTTTTCTTTGAGACAGAATCTGACTCTGTCACCCCGGCTAGAGGGCAGTGGTGCAGTCTTGGCTCACTGCAACCTCTGCCTCCCAGATTCAAGCGACTCTTGTGCCTCAGCCTCCCAAGCAGCTGGGATTACAGGCACACACTACCATGCCCTGCTGATTTTTGTATTTTTAGTAGAGATGGTGTCTCATCATGCTGGCCAATCTGGCCTCAAACTCCTGGCCTCAAGTGATTTGCTGGCCTTGGCTTCCCACAATGCTGGAATTACAGGCACGAACCACCTTGCCCAGGCAGTAAATTTCTAAGGCTGGACTTTAGTTCATAAGTGTACCACTGTTGGTTTCTTTTTTGACACACGTGATGACAGTATTAAGGTGTTAACATTAGGGTGAGAGATATAAGGGCATTCTGAATTGTGTTGGCAACTTTTCTGCAAATCTAAAATTATTTCAAACTTACTTTACTAAAAAACAGACTTTCACAGCTGAGGCTTATCTAACTTTTGATGAACAGAGCATTCTGATGTCATTTAAACAATTCAGGGTAGAGAAGTAAATGCTCTCTAGTTCATTTTAAACAGCTTGTAGAAATCTTTGTTTATAAAATGGGACCTCTAAAACTATACAAACACAAACCTTAAGAAACAAAAGTTCTACCCACCTACACAGGAGATATCAGATGACAGTAGAGCATCTCTGCCTCTAGTTGGTTAGGGGTAGAAAAGAAATAGCCAAACATTAAATCCTAGGCTTGATCTTCATATGAGTTTAGATTTTGAAATTTATACCTGCAAGAGTGATGGAATCCTCAAATTAAGAAATATATGTAAATGATGGCCGGGTGCGGTGACTTATGCTTGTAATCCCAGCACTTTGGGAGGCTGAGGCAGGCAGATCACTCAAGGCCAGGATTTCAAGGCCAGCCTGGCTAACATGGTGAAACACCATCTCTACTAAAAATACAAAAATTAGCCTTGTGTAGTGGTGCACACATGTAATCCCAGTTACTTGGGAGGCTGAGGCATGAGAATTGCCTGAACCCGGGAGGCAGAGGTTGCAGTCAGCTGAAATTGGACCACTGTACTCTAGCCTGGGCAACAGAGCAGGACTCTGTCTCCAAAAAAAGAAGAAAGAAAGAAATCAATGTAAATTTTGATTTTAGGTCATCTAGCAAAAAGTTTTTAAAACTGAATTTTGGAGAAAATAAGTATATGGCTAGGTAGTTAATTTTATCAAACACATTTTTATCTTGAAATTTTTATGTTGTATTTAAGATATTCTTCTATTTCTTCAATTTATTATTATTTTTTAAAACAAAGCTTTAAATTGCCCTACTTTTATAGGAAAAAAATGTAGCAAATATTGAAAACAGATTGGCCATAAATTATAGAAATATAGGGAAGTATACACAATAGTTTAATATTACATTACAATCCATGATAAGATTATGGCTATTATATGATGTATTCAACATGTTGTTCCTCATTAGCAATGCACGGTTTAATACACGGGTTCATATTGCAAGAACACTGCATTAATATAACAGTTTCATCAATCTCTATACATGCATGTATGATTTACAGTCTCAGATGATATATGTCGGTTGTTTTTTTACTAAATCTAGATAAACCTGGATTTGGAAATAAGACTATATTATATTCTCTTTCGTGTGAAAGTGTATGGAACTTGAAAATATGCATTTTATTTTAATTGCAAGTTAGGAACTGACAACCTGCCTTCTTTCTATAAGACTGTTACTACTTCATCTCAGGCAGATTCTCATTTTCATAATGTATATCTTCACACATTTCAAATATTTCAGGGTGGAAATTGCCCGTTTGTACCAGATATTGCTCTGTTCAGTATTGGTGCAATTTGCTAGGATTCAGATTCTGGCATTGCTATTTAATAACTGTGTGACCATGGACAAGTTAATTAACCTCACTGCACTTCAATTTTTTCATTTATAAAGCATCAATAATAATATATGCCTTATAAGGTTATTGTGATGATTAAAGGAATTAATAGATACAAAGCACGTCAAACAGTACGTGGCCCATGATGCTATTTTCTAACTGCATTATAAGTGCACTACTATCTCCACCCATACTATTTTTTATTTTGTTTTTTTCATATTTTGTTTTCATTTCAAGTACTTTGACTTTTGTAGTATAAGACTATGAAATTCTTGCAAGAATAGGTCTTTGGAATTTTTGTTTGAGTAAAATGATTTTAATGAAATGAAAGCTATGATTTAAATTTACTAGATACTAGTATATATAGAATTAATAAATAGCCTCTTATTTTTATGTGGTTTATTACAGTAGAAAAGTAGCTATTGTAAAGTGGTCTATTGCACTTTTTGCAGTTCCCCTTTTATAATGCTTTAATCCTACAATTAGCTATAAGATTTTTGCTTTTTTTCCCCCAAAATTAGTGTTCATTTGGCATTAAATAGATACAGTATTTGGATGTAGTATTTAGATACAGTACTTGCTTAATAAGGATTATGTTTAAAATCCTTGAAATTGTATGTATTTGAAGTTTAACAGAGGAATTTAATACTTTAAAACAAGTGTTCTTATAGCCCCTACATAATGTAGTCATACTACAAGACTAAAATACTGTTCCATGATTGCTGGTCTTGTACATGATGTTTTTTGTTCTGATGTTGGAATTCTTCTCAAGACAATCTCATTCAGCATTTATTCCTTTATTTATTAATTAGCTTTTAAACAACTAAAATACATTTACAGTAAAATTTTGCAAATTGAGTTTCATTTATTGTTATAGTTTTATTATTTTGTAGTATCACTTTTTATATGGCAAAGAAGCTATGATTTGCTCCTAATAAGCTTATTGTAAGTATGCCGTTAACTTTTTCATTTTGAAAACTATATTTCCTATTAGAATAAAATTATATAAATTTCTTTTTTAGGAAAGAATACCCACCTCATGTCCAAAAAGTTGAAATTAATCCTATAAGGTTAAGTCGGCCCCAAGGTGTTGGTAAGTATGCAGTTTTTTTATGCCTGTGAAGGATTTTGAATTACTGTATGAAAAGTACAATAGAGATATGATGCTGGCTTTAGAATATTCCCAGATATAATAGATATATATAAAGAAAACCATTTTTGTAACTGATTTGAGAATTTCTTCAGTGGTAACCTGATAGCTGGAATGGTTGCATAGTTAGGTGATTACAGTTTGAAATCTTTTGATTATTTTAGTATTTTTTTACAAATGCAAATAGTAACTGTAGTTGACCTATAGCTTTGAAATTGAGTTTTATTGACCTATGTTATGATGTTGTATTATATAATTGTGTTTTATGGGTTTTGCTCCTAAAATTTAGAATACATTAGGGAACCACTCAATTAAAAAGAAACCACACTTGCTACTGGAAAATCATTGTGACTAGAAATTTATATTCATATTGTGGTATTTTTCAACATACTGGTATTAATCCAAAAAATAAAATAAGGGGATATAACATTTAAAAAATATATATTATCATAAAATCAGTTTTCATTATCTAGAATAATGATTTTTAATGTGTGCCTGTCTTGTTTTTCTGAGGTCGTTGCTTGTTTAAATAACTTTGGTGGCTCTTAGTTCCAAAATAGAATAATTTTAAAAAGCTTGGTTTTTCTGATAGCTGAGTGTGCTTTTAAAAACCACCCACAGTTTTTTTTTTTATCTACTTTGGGCGAAAATCTTTTGTGC
This sequence comes from Sapajus apella, assembly GCF_009761245.1. NCBI lineage: Eukaryota > Metazoa > Chordata > Mammalia > Primates > Cebidae > Sapajus > Sapajus apella. The sequence goes on along the minus strand of NW_022436946.1, from coordinate 72,853,500 downwards.
ATGTTTTGAACATTACTCTTGTTTTATAAAGAGAATATTCTAAACTTCATCCTTTTGTAATAATGTGCAGTCATTATAGATGTAAATTATTATAATTTACATACTAAGATTTTTACTCTAAGTTTATTAAGTTTAATAATAGCGACTACCCTCTTCAGCATTCATTCTGTTATACCTTAAATCTTTTTTTAATTTTATTTTTATTATTATTTTTTTCCATTTTATTGCATTTTAGGTTTTGGGGTACATGTGAAGAACATGCAAGATTGTTACATAGGTACACACGTGGCAGTGTGATTTGCTGCCTTCCTCCCCATCACCTACATCTGGCATCTCTCCTCTTGCTATCTCTCCCCAACTCGCCACCCCCCACCGTCCCTCCCCTATTTCTCCCCAACTGACACCAGTGTGTAGTACTCCCCTCCCTGTGTCCATGTGTTCTCATTGTTCAACACCCGCCTATGAGTGAGAACATGCGGTGTTTGACCTTCTGCCCTTCTGTCAGTTTGCTGAGAATGATGGTTTCCAGGTTCATCCATGTCCCTACAAAGGACCCAAACTCGTCGTTTTTGATGGCTGCATAATATTCCATGGTGTATATGTGCCACATTTGCCCTGTCCAGTCCATCATCGATGGGCATTTGGGTTGGTTCCAGGTCTTTGCTATTGTAAACAGTGCTGCAGTGAACATTCGTGTGCACGTGTCCTTATAGTAGAACGATTTATAATCCTTTGGATATATACCCAGTAATGGGATTGCTGGGTCAAATGGAATTTCTATTTCTAGGTCCTTGAGGAATCGCCACACTGTCTTCCACAATGGTTGAACTAATTTACACTCCCACCAACAGTGTAAAAGAGTTCCTATTTCTAGGTCCTTGAGGAATCGCCACACTGTCTTCCACAATGGTTGAACTAATTTACACTCCCACCAACAGTGTAAAAGTGTTCCTATTTCTCCACATTCTCTCCAGCATCTGTTGTCTCCAGATTTTTTAATGATCGCCATTCTAACTGGCATGAGATGGTATCTCAATGTAGTTTTGATTTGCATTTCTCTGATGACCAGTGATGATGAGCATTTTTTCATATGTTTGTTGGCCTTGTGTATGTCTTCTTTTCTAAAGTATCTGTTCATATCCTTTGCCAACTTTTGAATGGGCTTGTTTGTTTTTTTCTTGTAAATCTGTTTTAGTTCTTTATAAATTCTGGATATCAGCCCTTTGTCAGATGGGTAAACTGCAAAATTTTTTTCCCATTCTGTTGGTTGCTGATTCACTCTAATGACTGTTTCTTTTGTTGTGCAGAAGCTGTGGAGTTTGATTAGGTCCCATTTGTCTATTTTGGCTTTTGTTGTCAATGCTTTTGGTGTTTTGGTCATGAAGTCTTTGCCTACACCTATGACCTGAATGGTTTTGCCTAGATTTTCTTCCAGGGTTTTTATGGTATTAGGTCTTATTTTTAAGTCTTTAATCCATCTGGAGTTAATTTTAGTGTAAGGTGTCAGGAAGGGGTCCAGCTTCTGCTTTCTGCACATGGCTAGCCAGTTTTCCCAACACCATTTATTAAACAGGGAGTCCTTTCCCCATTGCTTGTTTTTGTCTGATTTGTCAAAGATCAGGTGGTTGTAGATAGGTTGTGTTGCCTCCGAGACCTCTGTTCTGTTCCATTGGTTTATATCTCTGTTTTGGTACCAGTACCATGCTGTTTTGATTACTGTAGCCTTGTAGTATAGTTTGAAGTCCAGTAGTGTGATGCCCCCCGCTTTGTTCTTTTTGCTTAGAATTGACTTGGCTATGCGGGCTCTCTTTTGGTTCCATATGAAGTTTAAGGTGGTTTTTTCCAGTTCTGTGAAGAAGGTCATTGATAGCTTGATGGGGATAGCATGGAATCTGTAAATTACTTTGGGCAGTATGGCCATTTTCACGATACTGATTCTTCCCAACCATGAACATGGAACGTTTCTCCATCTGTTTGTGTCCTCTCTTATTTCGTTGAGCAGTGGCTTGTAGTTCTCCTTGAAGAAGTCCTTTATGTTCCTTGTTAGTTGTATTCCTAGGTATTTTATTCTCTTTGTGGCAATTGTGAATGGAAGTTCGTTCTTGTCTGTTATTGGTGTATAGGAATGCATGTGATTTTTGCACATTGATTTTGTATCCTGAGACTTTGCTGAAGTTGCTTATCAGTTTCAGGAGATTTTGGGCTGAGACGATGGGGTCTTCTAGATATACAATCATGTCGTCTGCAAATAGAGACAATTTGACTTCCTCCTTTCCTATTTGAATACCCTTTATTTCTTTTTCTTGCCTGATTGCTCTGGCTAGAACTTCTAGTACTATATTTTAATAGGAGTGGTGAGAGAGGCATCCTTGTCTAGTGCCACATTTCAAGGGGAATGCTTCCAGTTTTTGCCCAGTCAGTATGATATTGGCTGTTGATTTGTCGTAAATAGCTTTTATTATTTTGAGATATGTACCGTCAATAGCTAGCTTATTGAGGGTTTTTAGCATAAAGGGCTGTATACCTTAAATCTTTATTGAGTTATTAATCAACTATGTGCTGAGTCCAGTGCTTTACATTCATTATTTGCTTTTATCCTAGCTTTGTGTTCAAGAACTCTATAAGCTAAATTCAGCTCTTACCTGCATTTTTGTATAGTGGAGGAAACCGAGACACAGAAGGATTATATAACTTCCTCAGAAAGGTAGAGCTAGTAAATGACAGAGCTGTATTGGAAATCATGCCTGTTTGATGCCAAATCCCGTGTTCCTAAATACTGTAGTTTACTATATTCTTGCTGTGTCACAAAGAAGGCTACTTCTATTCCTCAAAACTGTATTAAGATGTATTACCATTTTTATTTTAACAAATGCATTTCTGGGCAGGCGCAGTGGCTTATACTTGTAATCCCAGCATTTTTAAGATGCAGAGGCAGGCAATCACCTGAGATTAGGAGTTCAAGACCAGCCTGGCTAACATGGCAAAATCCCATCTCTACTGAAAAATAAAAATAAAAAAATTAGCTGAGTGTGGTGGTGCATACCTGTATTCTTAGCTACTCTGAAGGCTGGGACACAAGAATCATTTCAACCTAGGAGTCAGAGGTTGCAGTGAGCTGAGATCGTGCCACTGCATTCCAGCTTGGGTGACAGAGCGAGACTTGGTCTCAAAAAAAAAAAAAGGTCGTTTAAAATACGTTAAGTGATTTGGTCCACTAATAATGGTTTTAGGTGCCAATGAGCCAGGCTTGTTACAAATAATTTTTAAAGCTTATTCAGCAGCATTCATTAAGTGTATAAGCATACTCAGATTAAAAGCAAAAAGTGCATGCTTATTTACCTTTTTTTTTTTGAGGTAGTGTCTTGCTCTGTTGCCCAGGTTGGACTGCACTGGCCTGATCTTGGCTCACTGCAACCTCCGACTCCCAGGTTCAAGCTGTTCTCCTACCTCAGCCTCCAGAGTAGCTGGGATTACAAGTGCCCACCACCATGCCTGGCTAATTTTTGTATTTTTAGTAGAAACGAGGTTTCACCATGTTAGTCAGCCTGGTCTCTAACTCTTGACCTTGTGATCACCTGCCTTGGCCTCCCAAAGTGCTGGGATTACAGGCATGAGCCACTGGTCACCCTGCCTACTGTTCTTGTAACTTGTTATTTTGAAATAATTTTAGACTTAGAGAAAATTTGCAAAATTAATACAGAGACACACGTTTATTTTTTCAGACAGCTTCCATTAATGTTAGTGTTTTATAATCCTAGCACACTTATCAAAACTAAGAAATTGGCATGAGTGTAAGATTCTTAACTGAGCTGTGAAACTTACTCACATTTCACCAGCTTTTCACTGATATTCTTTTTCTGTTCCAGGATTCAGTCTGTGATCCCACATGGCATTTGTCATGTTTTCTTAGTTTCCTTGATGATTTTGAAGGCTAGTCAGTTGCTTTGTATAATGCCTTTCAATTTGGTGGTCATGTCTTAGGATTAGATTAAGGCTTTGCATTTGGGACAAGACTTCCTTAGAAGTGATGTTGTGGCCTTCTCAGTGCATCATTTCAGGGGTTACATGATGTTGATTATGTCTTAGGATTGATAGTGTTAACCATGATCATTTAGTTAAGATAGTCTCTACTAGGTTTCTTCACTGTAAAATGACTATTTTTCCCTTGGTATGTAATAAAGATTTTAGAAGAGATACACTCTGAAACTGCACATATCCTGTTTTTCTTCAAACTTTCACATTTCTTGTACATTTATTGATTTGAAGTCTTCTGCAGGGAAGATCTGTACCTTCCTGATATATTTATTTATAATTATTAATTATCTATGTCTGTGGACTCATTGTTAATAAATGAGGTTCTTATGAGTAATACTCAAACTCTAGGAGAGGAGTTTTGATATATTTAACTTGTAAACTTTGTTTTCAGCTTCTGTCATGTTAGGTAGGTACATGTATGCTTGGGTATAGGATAAATAGCAATGCTATAATAATATTGTATATATTGTATGAAGACTGCATTTTATTTCAGGATTTCCTTTGGAGATAATTTTTAAAACATTAAGATTTCAAACCCCAGGATCTCTAATTATTTGCATAGCACCTAGCATAATTTTCTCTAAATGATATAATGGTCTTACTATAGTTAACACTCAAGGTGATTTTCTTTGTTTTTTCTTTTTGCCTTCTTTATTTTGAATTTGAGGCACTTGGTATGATTTTTTATAAGTTATAGGCACATATCAATACTAGCATTGATAAGCAGTTCTTTACTATAAAAGTTTGTAAACCATTAAGTGTAATTTTTGGTCAGACCACATGTCATGTTGCTTTAAAAATTTTTTCTAAACATACAGAATAACAACTATTAATATCTCATTTTCTCCCTACTTATTCTCTCGTTTTTTAAACTCTCTTTTTTCTTTTCAGCCTGTTTTTTGTACCTTTGTTAGAGAAAACAGACATATACTGTCACTGAGTGTACATTTAATTATATTCTTCATGTAATTACATTATGTGAATACAACTCAATCACCTAATTTAATGTTACTTAACACACATGTTAACTTTTGCATTTTGTTCGTTTGTTTTTGAGAAAGGGTCTTGCTGTGTCACCCAGGCTGGAGTGTAGTGACATGATTATGGCTCACTGCAGCCTTGACCTCCTAGGCTTACATGATTCTCCCACCTCTGCCCCCAAGTAGCTGGGACTACAGGCGCATGCTGCCACATCCGGCTAATTTTTTATAGAGATGGGATTTCACCATGTTGTCTAGGCTGCCGTCAAACTTCTGGGCTCAAGTAATCTGCCTGCCTCAGCCCCCCAAACTGCTGGGATTACAGGTGTGAGCCACTGCGCTGGCCACATGTTAACTTTCAACCAATCAGGATAGCTGCTGTTAACATTTTTTTTTTTTTTTTTTTTTTTTTTTTTGAGACGGAGTTTCACTCATGTTACCCAGGCTGGAGTGCAATGGCGTGATCTCGGCTCACCGCAACCTCCGCCTCCTGGGTTCAGGCAATTCTCCTGCCTCAGCCTCCTGAGTAGCTGGGATTACAGGCACGCACCACCATGCCCAGCTAATTTTTTTGTATTTTTAGTAGAGACGGGGTTTCACCATGTTGACCAGGATGGTCTCGATCTCTTGACCTGCTGTTAACATTTTAATATAATTTTCTAGACCCTTTCTATGCACATATACCCATTTTTTTAATTGATACACAATATTCATACTGTGTGTACTGTTCTGTAACTTGCTTTTTGACTTTATGATATCTAGTTTTTACACTCCCATTAAAAGATGGCAAACATAGAACCAGCATTAAGAACACAATTAAAGCATTAATTTAAAAATCAAAAGCATCAGTTATGGTGGCTCACACTATAATCTCAGCATTTTGGGAGGCCATGGGAGCAGGATTGCTTGAGCCCAGGGGTTTAAGACAAGCCTGGGCAACATGGCAAAACCCCAACTCTCGAAAAAATACAAAAATCAGCCAGGTATAGTGGTGCATGCCTGTGGTCCCAGTTGCTTGGAGTGGAGTATCAGTCTCAGCTGACTGGACTGAGGCTGGAGGATTACATGAGTCCAGGAGGTTGAGGTTGCAGTGAGCCACGATTGCGTCACTGTACTCCAACCTGGGCAACAGAGTGAGACCATATCTCAAAAAATTAAAAATAAAAAGGATTCTTAAATTTATGGAGGACTTCCTTACAAATTTCCAAGTTTCTATAATCATTTTTTAATAAATGTGCTGTGGCCCGCTATATTTATGTGGCATAATTTAAGTTGTTTTCAATGTTTTGACATTTAAAATAGTATTATCATACTGGTACACTACATGCATTTTATATATTTGACCTATTTCTTTAGATCATATCCCTAGTAGAAATAAAATTTCAGGGACAAATGAGATACACATTTTTAAGACTTGATACATTAATGCCAAAATGCCTTGTGTGGCCAGGCACAGTAGCTCACACCTGTAATCCTAGCACTTTGGGAGGCTGAGGCAGTAGGATCACTTCAGGTTGGAGTTTGCTAGCCTGGCCAACGTGGTGAAACCCCATCTCTACTAAAAATACAAAAACTTAGCCAAGCGTCAGGAGAATCACTTCAACCTGTGAGGCAGAGGTTGCAGTGAGCTGAGATCATGCCACTTTATGCCATCTTGGGCGCCAGAGTGAGATTCCATCTCAAATAAAAAAAAAAAAAACCTCATGTAAAGGTGGTTAGCTCCCAACACAGTGTTATTTGAGCCAGCCTGTTTTCTCCTGTTTTTCAGCAACATTAGATTATTATCATTCTTTTAGTCTTTGCCAATCTGATCAAAATGTTTTTCTTATATTTTCTTCATAACTGGTGAGATATCTTACAGGTTTAATGACCATTTGAATTTCTTTTATTTATAGCCACCCATTTATTTATGTATCCTTTGCCTATTTATTGCTTATTTAGCAACTGTTTGTTATCTCTGATGTAGATGTCTTTGCATTTTTTGGTTTTTCTTTTACTTTTTTCTAATGTGGTCAAATAGTATATTGTAGTTCAGTCTTGTTAAAGTTGGGTTTCTTTAGTGTCGTGTTTAGTTAAGCTTTTCATACCCTGGAATTTGAATAGTATTCACCTTTATTTTCCAAAAGTCCCTGTAAATTTATTTTTATGTGTTTACATGTTTTTACATGTAAATCATTTTTATTTAACAGCAGTCTTTTATTTATTAACCTTGTTTTCCCTCAGTGCATTTGGATGAATGTTCAGGAATGCCTACTGAAGTGTTTAATAAATTGCTGTAGGAATCAGTTTCAACTGTATTTTTTCTCATGTTTTTGGAATGTTGTGTGTGGTTTTTTTTAACCAGTTTTGCAAATACATTTGTAAGTTTTCCATTGATATCTTAAAGTTGGTATGATTATTAATTCAAGCTTGCCTCGTGCCCCTATTAAATGACAGTGTCTGTTCTTGGGAAACTCAAGGGCTAGAGAGACTACAGACTTGAAAACATACTGTTGTAGAGTCAGAAAGTAGTATGTAAAAGCCAATTTAAACTGTGGTATTATAAAGGAATGGTCACTGCCCTTTTCTGGAGGATTAATTACATCTTCACACATAAAGATAAGGCCAAACATGGTGGCTCACACCTGTAATCCCAGCACTTTACGAGGCTAGGGTGGGAGGATCTCTTGAGGCCAGGCATTCAAGACCAGACTGGCCAGCATAGTGAGACCTTGTCTCTATAAAATATAAAAAATTAGCCAGGCATGGTTATGAACGCCTATAGTCCCAGCTACTCAAGAGGCTGAGGTTGGGGGATCACTTGAGCCTGGCAGGTCAAGGCTGCATTGAGCAGCCCAGGTTGAGGCTGCAGTGAGCCCAAGTTGAGGCTGCAGTGCATTATGATCATGCCCTTGCACTCTAGCGTGGGCTATAGAGTGAGACCCTGTCTCTAAAAACAGAATGTAAGTAAAGCTGGGTTTTGAATAATTGGGAGTTTGACATACCAAGTAGAGGAGAAAGAGCTTTGTACCTAGTGAGAATGGAATGCAAAGGCACAACAGGTGAATGTCTCATCTTATTTGAATAAGTAATGTATCTAAAGTTGGAGAATAGCTAGAGGATGGCCAGAGTTGAAGCCATAGAAGTAGGTAGAGGTAGATCGTCATGCTCTAAAGAGTTTTTACAAAATCCTGTAGGCCAAAAGTGATTTTTAAAGCCAGAAGTGATTTTTAAAGAAGATGATGAGAAGGTGATGGATCCATGACTTTAATTTTATTTTACATTGAAAATCAGTCAGTAGCAGCTACATAATGGAGAAAATCATTTTCCTAGTTTGTCTTTATGTTTTGAAAGATGATAAAAAATAATGTGAAAGCAAATATATAACCATTATAAAGATAACAGTTTGTATTCGTTTTTTTTTTTTGGAGGCAGAGTCTTGCTCTGCCACCCAGGCTGGAGTACAATGGCATATTTTCCTGCCTTAGGCCTCCTGAGTAGCTGGGACTACAGATGCACACCACTATGCCTGGCTAATTTTTGTATTATTAGTAGAGACAGGGTTTCACCATATTAACCAGACTAGTCTTAAACTCCTGACCTCATGATCCACCGCCTCAATCTCCCAAAGTGCTGGGATTACATGCTTGAGCCACCATTCCTGGCCACAGTTTGTATTCTATCACTGTCCTCTGGATGCTTGTTTTTCAGCATATTAGTAGTATCACAGTTAAAGTCTCAAACAAGAAAGTTAAGCCTCTTTCTTAACCTGCTTCTCCCACAACTTCTATTATGAAAATGTTTATGCAGAAAAGTTGAAACTTCTACAGCGAACACGCATATATCTATCACATAGATTCTACAATTAACACTTTTCTATTCTTGTTTTATCACATGTTCGTCTAGTCTTCCCTTTATACGTTAATTCATCTTTTTTTTTTTTTTTTTTTTTTTTTGGATGCATTTTCAGGTGGATTGCAGACATCTGTTATACTTCTAAATACTTCAGTGGGCATATTATTAACTAGAGTTCAATATTTGTTTACAGTGTTTTTTTCTTTTGAGAGCTTGTTTGGAGGTTCTAGCAGAGGAGCATAGCTACTCATCTACTCTTGGCCCAAGACCAGTCCTCCTCTATCTGGGATGGTTGTCCTCTTCAACCTAGCACACAACTTCGGGAGGGACACACATGGAGCAGTGAGGGAGGAAGTGGACAACCACCTGGCCAGCCAGATCAGCCGAATCAACCCTGGCAATCAATAGGGTGACAGATGTCACAGCCAGATCACCCTCACATCCTTTTGTGTTGTTGTTTGTTTGAGATGGATTCTCGTTTTGTCGCCCAGGCTGGAGTGCAGTGCTGCGATCTCGGCTCACCGCAACCTCTGCTCCCTGGTTCAAGCGATTCTCCTGCCTCAGCCTCTGGAGTAACTGGGACTACAGGCTTGTGCCACCACTCCCAGCTAATTTTTGTATTTTTAGTAGAGACAGGGTTTCACCATATTAGCCAGGCTGGTCTCAAAAGCCTGATCTCGTGATCCACCTGCCTCGGCCTCTCAAAGTACTGGGATTACAGGTGTGAGCTACCGTGCCCAGCCATATCCTTTCTTTTGAAATAAAATTTACTACAATGAAATACATACATCTTAAGTATATAGTTCAATAACATTTAAAAAGCACATATCCCTTTCTAACCAAAGCCCCCGTGAAGACATAGTACAAATAGTATTGTCACCTTAGAAAGTTCCCTCATGTTTTTTCAGTTAGTCTCTACCCCTTCCTTCTCATATGTAACCACTGTTGCGATTTTTCCTAACATAGATTAATTTTACCTGTTCTGGGACTTCATGTAAATGGAGTGATACACTATGTACTCTTATGTGAGGCTTCTTTCATTCAGGATCACTTTTTTGAGATTCATCCATACTATTTCTTGCATCAATAGTTTGTTTCTGTTTAACATTGCATTGTGTGGGAATATCGAGTTATTTGTCAGTTTTCCTGATGTGGACACCTGGGTTGTTTCCAGTTTTTGTTTATGAGGAATAAAGCTGCTATGAACATTCTTTTTACGGAGGATCTTTTTTTTTAACTTGATTTTTTAAAATGTGTTCTATTTATATCCAACTTGTATATAGATAACTGTTACCCAGCAGCATCTTCCATAGTCTCCTCTTTTGTGTATAGCTGGAAATAGCATAGTGTATTTAAAAAGACATTGAGTTAGTCTAGGCGTGGTGGCTCATCACGACTGTAATCCCAGCACTTTGGGAAGCCAATGTGGGTGGATCACCTGAAGTTCGAGACCAGCTGGCCAGTGTGGCGAAACCCCGTCTCTACTTAAAATACAAAAATTTGCCAGGCGTGGCCATGCATACCTGTAATACTAGCTACTCAGGAGTCTGAGATGGGAGAATCACTTGAACCCAAGAGACTGAGGTTGTAGTGAGCCAGGTTGCGCCACTGCACTCTAGCCTGGGCAACATAGTGAGACTCTATCTCAAAACAGAACAAAACAAAACGAAAAGACATTGAGCTAGAAAATCTAGCAGGGAGTATCCTAATCTTCATATTCCTACTGTAGGGTCTTTGGTAAATACTCTTTATTCTTTTTTTCATTCCTGTAAGAGGGATTCAGTATAATGTCACATCAGTTTCATCTTAAATACCTTTCTGGAGTAATCTCTTGAGGATTTGAAGCTATATCAGTACTAGCAAAAATCACTTCTGTGATCAGTTAGCTAGTAAAACTTCCATGGAGCACTTATTAGGTATTTGCCATCCTTGAACCAGTCCAGTCTTAAGCTTTTTGCCGTTTTATGTTTCTGCTGTAATTTGAGACTAGTTCATTTTTACTTGAGTTACCAAATCTTCTCAAATGTTTTTCTCTTCTTTCCCTAGAAAATGGAATCCTAATGAAATTTCTTAACCCTGAGACTAACATTTTTGTGTTTTTTACTTAACTCTCTATAGATCCATTCTAGTTTCCTATAACACTATCAGTCATTTATCATTTCTCCTCATAACGTTGGTTTCAAAAGTCTCAGCTTTACCTTCTTAATTATGTCATTCCTTCCTTATCTCTTTCAGAACCTTGTAAATAACCTTGATTTAGATAGGGATCAGAATTTTAGTGTTTTTTTTTTCCATCTATTATCAATTAAAATTTTGAATTATATCAAAGCTTGGGACATTTGTCTCCCTCTTTGTTGGTTATGATGGTAGAGAAAATGTGACATAGACATGATGACATAGATATGGTGAAGAAAAGAGTGTGATTACATAATCAGGATGAAATTATACTGGTTTTTTAAATGTCAGTCTTCAGGATGTGGCAGAAAACTAATTAGATACATGTTTAAGCAAAACCATGTGCAAAGATACTGTGTGACTTAAAAAGGTTAAAAAGTATGTTTATAAGGAAAAAGCTTTCCTTTGGGTACATCATCAAATTTAGTAAGGCCAAAAGAGCTTGTAGGAGCTTGTGTTTTAGGACTGCTTTAGTATAAATTAAATTTTTCAAAAATTTGGTTGTGTTCCAGGCAACTGTGTTCATTTTCTGAATTCTAAAATGTCTGCCTTCTTCTTATAGTGCCTCATCATAGCTCTTCAACGAAGTAACTTAGCCCTCATAAAAATAGTAACTAACACCTGGATGCTCTGGACTGGAGCAGCTGCTCTGTAACCTCAGATTTTAGGTCTTGGGAGAAAAAAAGCACTTTTTAGTTACTCTGTGGCCAGAGGCTAAGTCATTATGGTTCTAGATCCATGCATGAATAATCATCTCTGTGTGCAAAGGTTATGCCATTTTCAGAGTTGACATAGTGACAATGTCTCTTCCTCCAACCCCTGTAATTTCATCTTTTTAAATGTGTCATATAGTTTTATGTTTCTCATTTAATTCATTAATCCAGGAAACTTGTAAAGCCCTTGTGCAGTTTCTAGATGCTGGGAAAACACATGACTAACATAATTTCTGCCCTTCCCAGGAGTGGCAATATAGTGAAGGAACAGAAGTACAAATAACAATAAAATGAGAGCTATGGCAACTCCAAGGATTGCTTACTTGTGCCTAGAGTGAGGCAGAGGCAGCTTCTTAACAATGAAGGGTTTGAATTCACCACATAGATAGGCAGAACTTCACTTGTGAAAAGAACAGCATATGTGAGAGGGTGAAAGAGAGAACACATGAAGAAATGAACCTTTTGAGGTAAAGTTTGAGGGGAAGTAAGATTGAAATATCAACAGAAACTTTTGCTTGCCAAAAGATGGAATTTAATTAGAGTATTAGAATGACAGAGTCACAGTTTTTAACTAGATCACTTTAGCAGTAGTGGGGAAGGATTTGAAGGGAGCAAAATTAGGATGAGGAGATCGGTTTAGGCAAGAGTTAAGCATCAGAAATGTAGTGGCAGTGAGTCTGGAGAGGACAGTGAATTTAAGAGCTGTTTAGAAGCGAAGATGGAGGGACAACGAGTAGTTATCAACTACTTAAATTTCTGACTTTGGTGTCTAGGAAAACAGAGGTACAATGAGAGGGTGATAATCACTTAGTGAAACTTTTTGTGATTGCACTAAGCAAGAATAATTTTATAGGTTTCTTAAGACAGTGTTGTATATTAAACTGTTAGATACTGTTGATTTTTATGCTTCCATAATCTTATTTTTAAAAACCAAATGGTAAAAGATATTAAATATAGGAAACTAGAAGTAGAAGTATTTAACAAAGCTAGGATTGTGCAGGTTAGTTAATTTTTGTTTATGGATTCTTCACTTACGTTTTAGAAATATGTTTAGCCTTTTGTATATTTAATCCTTTGCTGATAAAGTCAGATTGTGATAAATTTTAAATTGGCCTGTTTTGGAGTTCATCAAATCATTTAAAATTTTTAATTATATTTTTAATGAAAAAATTACATTTACATAGAAAAATATCGAGAAAAATTATCTTGTATGTTTTGAAGTTTAAAAAAAAATTAGCTTGAGGCAGGCTTAGTTTAGTTTTCTTTACCCAAATAATTGTACTGTTTGAATTCAGATTTTTCTTATTACTACTCTTACAGTAACTGACTTGGAAAAAAAGAAGGAGACCAGCCTGGGCAACATAGGGAGACCCTGTCTCTACAAATAATAAAAAAATTAGCTGAGTGTGGTGGCACACACCTGTAGTCACAGCTAGTCTGGAGGCTGAGGTGGGAGGATCACTTGAGCTAAGATGTTCGAAATTGGAGTGAGCTATGATTATGCCACTGCATTCCAGCCTGGGTGACAGAATGAGACGTCGTCTCCAAAAAAAAAAGAAAAGAAAGGAAAAAAATAAATATTTGTGAGTATGTGAGAGATTAGGCACAGGAAGGGCTTCTGTTGCCTTAGTAGAACAAAATAAGGCGAAGAGAATGTTGATACACTTGATGAAGTGGTCCACAGTGGGGAGATCCTGCTGAGGAGTGAAAAATAAGAGAAGAGTAAGCCAGGATATAACTATTGGTTTAGTCTTATGTTCTGGTTATTTTTTTGTTGAAACACTAGTTTATTTTAACTAAAAGTTAAAGTTTATTTTTTCTCCTTCCTTTAGAACGTATAATGAAGAAAACAGAAGAGTCCGAATCACAAGTGGAGCCTGAAATTAAGAGGAAAGTACAACAGAAGCGGCACTGTAGTACCTATCAGCCTACTCCTCCTTTATCTCCTGCTTCAAAAAAATGTTTAACCCATTTAGAGGTAAGTAGAGAAATTATTCTTTGTTGCTAATCAGATTGTGTTTTTATTAATATTAGTTTTAGTACTTATTAAATTCTAGGTGATTTTTTTTATCATAGGACCAGAAGAGACCTGAAAAGTTATTTAGGTGAACTATTCTGCCTTTAATAGACCATTTGTATACTTGTGGAAAATAAAAATTTATTTTTCTGTAAATAATTTATCAGTGCTTTCCTGCGACATACTTCAAATGATTGCTGTCTACCAGAAATTTTTTCAAATAATTTTAAGAAGTTGAACACTTAATAGAAGAGAGAAGATCTGTATGTGTATCTCCCAGATTCCTGGTTTTTCACATTTGCTTTATTGTTTTTTCTCTCTATGCCTTTTTTCTTCCTTCTTCCCACCTACCCATAAACATGTATATGTGTATTTTTTGTACTGTTTGAGTTGAAGTTACAAGCATGATGCCCATTTATAAAAATCACACACTTAAGTATTAAATGGTAAATTTTAATACTTGTGTGTGTGATTTTTATAATCAGAGTACAACTGTCAAAATCTCAAAATTAACATTGATCCAAAATTACCATCTCATCCACAAATCCCATTCAAATTTCACCTGAATAATGTCCATTATGAGTATAGAATTCAGTTCAGAGTCATGTGCTGCATTGATGTGCCATGAATCTTTAGTATTTTTCAATAGGAATAATTTCATAGTCTTCCCTTATTTTTCATAATCTTGGTATTTTTTGAGGAGTACAGGACACTTTGTGCCTCAAATTGGATTTGTCTGGTGTTTCCTAATAACGTATGTAGTTTTCAAGAATGCCTCAGAATTGATAATATAATCTTACTGCATTATATCAGGAGACACGTGATGTTGATTTTTATATTAATGTTATTTTACCTTAGTTAAGATGTTCTAGATTTCATCACTGCAACATCAGTTAATAGGTATTTTTACTAATTTATTAATAAGATGTCTAATGTGAGATAGAGATATTCCTTATCCCAAATTTACATATTCATTTTAATCAGCATGTACATATGAATTGTTATTTTACTCAAAAGTGTTACAGTCTGGGCTATAGTCTAGAACTTTCATGATGTTTCATGACTTACCTTGGTGCTCAAATTGTTCCAGATTTGGTTCATATGAATCCCTTCAAGCTGGCCTCTGTTTTTTGTTTTTTTTTGACATGTCTTTATTATTCTTTGATGACATTCATGACATTTACTTCTTTGCTTTTTAGTATAACAAGATGGTCTTACTTATCTTGTATTTATTTATTTATTTTTAGATGGAGTCTCGCTCTGTCACTCAGGCTGGAGTACAGGGGCATGATCTTGGCTCACTGCAACCTCCGCCTCCTGGGTTCAAGCAATTCTTCTGTCTTAGCCTCCAGAGTAGCTGGGACTACAGGTGCATGCCACCACACCTGGCTAATTTTTGTATTTTTAGTAGAGATGCGGTTTCACCATGTTGGCCAAGCTGGTCTTGAACTCCTGACCTCAGGTGATCCACCCACCTTGGCCCCGCAAAGTGCTGGGATTACAGGTGTGAGCCACTGCGCCTGGCCATTATCTTGTATTTCTGTCTCAGCCCTAGAGTCAGGCATCTCTCCAAGGAGCCATGCATACAAAGAGAAGGAAATATCTTCTCCTTTAAGTGGAGGGAACATATTTGGGCACTAGTTGAATTCATTCATACTGGATATTACTGTTTCTAGGCCTTCTCAGTGGACAAAGCTAAGACATACATATATGTGTATTAATGTTTAATACATACTAGGATCCGTGAGTTCACATTGATAACTAATTCTAATCCAACACCACTGTGTTTAATTTTTTTTCTATGTTGCATGTTTGCAACTTTCTTCTCCAGAAGTGATTAACTTGACTCCCATTACCGCCAGTGTATTTACCTGTTAGCTTAGTTTTTTTTTTTTATGTGATAATGTCCTGGCATGCCAGCCTAAGTTTGACTCAGGCCATACAGACATCACCTACTGCTAAACCTGGATAAAGGAGGAGGAAAGCTCCTCCCTAGATGCAACATCTTTCGCCCAGCGGGCATGCAAAAGATACTGTATCTAGATATTGTATCTTTCTTTTTTCAGTTTTTATTTTTTTAAGTTCAGGGGTACATGTACAGGATGTACAGGTATGTTACATAGGTAAACGTGTGCCATGGTGGTTGCTGTACAGATCATTGCATCACCTAGGTATTAAACACAGCAATAATTTTTTTTTTGATGACTGTAATGTCTTCCTTCTTTTACTGTACTTCTATGCCAATTGTTCTTTATTTCTTCTTACTGGAGATAAAGAATTGTAGCCAGCCTCTATGTAATCTTTAATTTCTGGACAAGGTTACTGGTTGTTCTTTCCATGTATAGTGTATGAAATTCTACACTGTTTACCACTTGTAAGAAAAAAGATCTGTGGACTAGGTGCGGTGGCTCACACCTGTAATCCCAGTATTTTGGGAAGCCAAGTCGGGTGGATCACCTGAGATCAGGAGTTTGAAACCAGCCTGGCCAATGTGGTGAAACCCCATCTCTACTAAAAATACAAAAATTAGTCAGGCATGGTGGCAGGTGCCTGTAGTCCCAGCTACTTGGGAGGCTGAGATGGGAGAATCTCTTGAACCCTGGAGGCAGAGGTTGCTGTGAGCCGGGATAGCACCATTTCACTCCAGCCTGGGCAACAAGGGCAAAACTCCGTGTCCAAAAAAAAAAAAAAAAAAAAGAAAGAAAACAGGAGAATTTAGTGGGATTAACATCTTTAGGATATTTAATACAAATGACGTCTCAAAGACAGACTTATTAAGTGCCGTTGGTTATTTATGGGTAGTGTCTTACAAACAGTACATGATATGTAATTTGGAATTGATGTAATTTTGTAAAAAGTCTTCCACTTCTACTGACCAAAGCAGGAAATGAGATTTTAATCAGTTTTTTTTTCTTCAATTTTTTTTGTTTGGAGAGATGGAGTGTCGCTATGTTGCTCCGGCTGGTCTCGAACTTTTGGCCTTAAACAGTCCTGCTTCCGCAGCTTCCCAAAGTGTTGGGTTTACAGGCCTGAGCCACCATGTCCAGGTTTATTCAATTTTTGTTTTCCAAAAAAATTTATACTTAACATAAAATTTTTATGACAATGTATTACTCTACAGTATTCTCTACTAAAACTAATTGAGCAGTATTGAGATTCTAGTTTTTAGAGAATTAGGTTGATCAAATGTTAATCTCTAGTTTTATTTTATTTTTTTTTTTAACAGATAAACAGTTTTATTCATCCTCCTCTTCCTCATCTTCTTCATCTTCCTCTTCCACTTTTTTTCTGGGCAACTTTAGCGGGACCCTTTGCACCATCAGACTTTCCTTTCATTCTTATAGTCAGCAACATCCTTCTCATACTTCTCCTTCAGCTTTGTCGCCTTAGTGATGTAAGACTGCTTTTCGCTGTCATTTAGATTATTCCACATCTCACCCAGCTTTTTTGCCGCGTCTCCAATAGAGATGCCAGGGTTTGTGGATTTGATCTTGGGGCGGAATTCCGAGCAGAACGGAAGAAGCCAGACGGTGGCCTTTTGGGGGCATTAGTATTCTTCTTCTTCTTGCCTCCCTTAGCTGGTCCATAATCCTTCATTTCCCAATCATAGCGCACTTTATCCACCTTTGCCATTTCATCAAATTTAGATTTCTCTTTCCTGGACATTGTCTTCAACCTCTCAGAGCATTTCTTGGAAAATTCTGCAAAATTGACAGGGACCTCTGGGTTTTTCTTCTTATGTTCTTCTCTGCATGTCTGCACAAAGAAGGCGTAAGCAGACATCTTGCCCTTTGGTTTCTTGAGGTCACCTTTAGCCATCCTGACGTCCTGGCCGCAGCCAGCCCAGCCCTAATCTCTAGTTTTTATCATGAAAATTTTATCTTGTTCAGTGTAGTGTATCTGCATTATGTTCCTCATTCTCACAGAATTCCAAGATACATGTTTCTTACCTGATGGAAGGCATATGGTAATAGCTTAGAACATATTTCTTTCCATATTTTAATATTGGGGATTTTAATAGTAGGAATGTGCTTTTTCTGTTTTAGTATCAGTTTTATAAGAGGAAATAGCCCTTTCCCTGGAGTTCTTTTCATTTAGATATGCCCTCTTTACCTTTATTATAGACACTAAAGTAATGGAGTCAATAAGTACTCAGCTTGATCTATCCTCAGATTCTTGGAGACAGAATTATTTTATATATAGTTGACTGCTGGACTAGATTGTCTTAAATTTCTTTCAGCATGCTGATGTTAAATCCCAACTAACATGACTTATTTAGGGTCTCATGGTAGCCATGATGGTAATGATGGGGAAAGAGGGACTTAATTTTGAGACTTTCGAAGGGATTCCTTAATGATGTAATAAATGCCAAAATCTTTTATTTCTTTTGTTCTTTTGGAACTTTAAGTTTCTGAGAACTGTGAATGTTGTCCAAAATGTGGAAAAGAAAAAGAAAATCAGACCAAATGCCAAAGTTGTGGTGTTCTTTTTTCTAAGGATTTGCAAAGAAATTGCAGACAAGCTATTACTTTGAATGAGTCTACTGGACCATTATTAAGAACATCAATTCATCAGAATTCTGGAGGACAGAAGTCACAAAACACAGGATTAACAACCAAGAAGTTTTATGGCAACAGTGTGGAAAAGGTTCCAATTGATATTATTGTGAATTGTGATGATAGTAAGCACAGTTATTTACAGACTAATGGAAAAGTCATTTTACCTGGGGCAAAAATACCCAAAATCACAAACTTGAAAGAAAGGAAAACATGTTTGTCAGACCTAAATGATCCAAGTAAGTATTTTACTCCCTTCAGTATTGCTTATATCAATCCAATATTTTTCACATATATTTTTTACAAACACTATCTCCCACCCATATATATTTTTAATATGAGTGTGAGCTTAAAATTAATCTTGTTCTCATCCTGTCCATCTCAAATAGTTAAAAAAAAAAAAAAAAAACACAGACCTTGACCCTAATGTTAGATGAAATGCCAGTTATACCCAGCATTCTGACTTCAGCCAGATTAATTTAGTCTTTCTGATCTGTAAATCGGTATATTTCCTGCTGATAGTGGTTTTTTTTTTGGGGGTGGGGGGCGAATAAAATAACATATAATATGCATAGCCCAATAAAATATTCAACATATAATTTCCTTGCCACATTTGTTTCTCAATCTATATCCTGTCTTTTTACTCTTATGTATATGTTTGTGGCATGCAATCCTTGTTTATAGTAAATAGCAAAAGATTAGAAACTATTGGGGACTGGTTGACTAGAGTGTACAGCAGTAGTAAAGGAGTGAAAGATCTGATATACTGTGTAGAGTGATTTCCAGAATCTTTAATTAAGTGAATCATGCAAGCTACAGATAAGAGTGTATACAGTGGAGAATGAATGTAATTTCTTTTAAAAAATAGAAACTGGGAGGCTGAGGTAGGCAGATCACAAGGTCAGGGGATCAAGACCAACCTTGCTAACACAGTGAAACCCTGTCTCTACTAAAAATAAGAAAAATTAGCTGGATACGGTGGCACAGGCCTGTAGTCCCAGCTACTCAGGAGGCTGAGGCAGAAGAATCGTTTCAACTTAGCAGGCAGAGGTTGCAGTGAGCTAAGATCACACCACCGCACTCCAGCCTGGGCAACAGAGTGAGACTCCTTCTCAGAAAAAAGAAAAAAGAAGAAGAAACTGGGCACATTGGTGTGTACTTGTATTCCCAGCTACTCAGGAGACTGAGATGAAAGAATTGCTTGGGTCCAGGAGTTGAAGTGCAGCTGGAGTAATATAGCAAGACCCTGCTGCTAAAAAATAATAATTGTAAATAGAACACTAGGCTTCCCTTTTAATATATATTTGTATAGTTTTTCATTAAAAATATAGTTCATGGGCCTTTTTAGAAAAGCTAAATCCATGTATATACACATATATTTGTGTGTATACATACATCTATATATGCCAGGTACTGCGCTAAGCATTTTACATACCGTTTGTTCCTTGCAACAATTCAAGATGCCCTTATTGTCCCTAATTCTATGGAAAAGAGAAATTGAGCCAATTAACTAGTAAGTAGCAAAATCCCACCTCTCAAATGCCGTATATGTAAATATGTTTAGGTCATCTAATCTGACCTGTTAGGTTTTCTGCTAATAAAAGACCAGTGATGAAAGAGAAACCATGCTCGGTATTTGTTCCTCAGACTGGACAGTAAAATTAAAAACACAGGTAAAGAAGTACTGAGATGATGCTTCTCTGGGACATGTACATTACCCGGTAAATATTAATGAAGCATTTATATGTGAAATACTCATAAAGAAAATTGCTCCTACAAGTTCATGCATTCTTTAACATGTGACTTTTGAATGCTTTTTCTTTGACAGGCTGTTTTAGGCCTGGGAATATAGCAGTGAACAAGGCAATGTTCCTGTTCTCTTACAGTCTGTGTGTAGCAGGGAGAAACATGAAAGCAAGTGAACATCCACAACAAAAAACAACAGAAAATTTAAATCAGTTAATCTGACTATATGTGTGCTTACTTTAGATTGGGTTATCAATCAAAGTGATATTTAAACTAATACTTGTGGCCAAAATGTGTAATATTGAGGGAAGTACAATTCAGGCAGGAGCAAACTTGAGGTGTTTGAGGGACAGAAATACTGGCTAATATGCCTGGAGGATAAAGAGAGAAAAACAATATTATGAGAAAATTGGACAAATAGGGGCCAGATTATGTACATTTATAAACCAAAGCAAGAAGTTTGTGTTTGAGTCAAGATATAGAGAGATTTGCCTGCAATTCAGTAATGAATACAAGGTATAAGAGCAAATTACCATCATACTGTCTTTTGCCCACGTCCATTTACTCAACAAGACTTACTGAGCATTAGGCACTGGTCCAGATTCTTCCAAAGACCAGTTACGATTTTAATAACTTCCTGTGTGAGATAAAATTACCTGGCAGTGGCCAGGCACAGTGGCTCACTCCTGTAATCCCAGCAGTTTAGGAGACCAAGACGAACAGATCTCCTGAGGTTGAGACTAGCCTGAACAACATGGCGGGACCCCATCTCTACTAAAAATACAAAAAGTAGCTGGGTGTGGTGGCACATAACATGTAATCCCAGCTACTCGGGAGGCTGAGGCAGGAAAATCACTTGAACCCTGGAGGCGGAGGTTGCAGTGAGCTGAGATCGTGCCACTGTACTGCATCCTGGGTGACAGAATGAGACTCTGTCTCAAAAAAAAAAAAAAAAAAATTACTTGGCTACGTGGAGTTTCACACATATTTACAATGCGTACTATTTTGCAAACAAGTTGTATGCAAATTATTTTTTAGATGTTAAACTTTTTGGGACTCTGAAATAGACCTACTGATAAATATGTAATTCTTCTTGTAACTTACTGATACTGCTGTTTGGGTGAGTGGTAATGGACTGTAGAAACAAATTTTATATTTGTATAATATTTTTTAAAAGATGCCAAGTCTTAGCACTTTCTTCAGATTTAAATTTTCGTCAGAGTGGATTGTATCTTCATTCATTTTAATTATTCTTAGATCTGGAGGAGATCCAAAGCAAATTCAGTATATTTTCCACTTTGGTAATTTATTTGCATTTTTAATGGACAGAGATGAATATAAATAGCCGAGTGGGTAGCTTACACCTGTAATACCAGCACTTTAGGAGGCCTAGGTGGGTGGATCACCTCAGGTCAGGAGTTCGAGACCAGCCTAACCAAAGTGGAGAAACTCCATCTCTACTAAAAAAAAAAGGAAAAAAAATCCAAAATTAGCCAGGTGTGATAGTGCATTCCTGTAATCCCAGCTACATGGGAGGCTGAGGCAGGAGAATCACTTGAACCCAGGAGGCAGAGGTTGTGGTGAGTCAAGAGCGCACCATTGCACATCAGCCTGGACAACGAGAGCGAAGCGCTGTCTCAAAAAAAAAAAAAACTTATATAGTTTTAATATAAATTATAAATTATTAAAATACTTTTAGTCATTTTGTCCAGTGATGATGATGATGACAACGACAGAACTAACAGAAGAGAGAGCATATCTCCTCAGCCTGCTGATTCAGCATGTTCTTCCCCTGCACCATCCACTGGAAAAGTAGAAGCAGCGCTAAATGAAAATACTTGCAGGATAGAGCGTGAACTACGAAGCATTCCAGAAGACTCAGAGTTAAATACAGTTACATTGCCAAGAAAAGCCAGAATGAAAGACCAGGTACTTTTCACATTTGTTGACATTTGTTCAGATTAATGCCTCCATTTTGGGGTGTAAATTTCTTTAGAAGGCAATGTGATAATGTCAGGAGAAAAACATGGATTATTCATTAAGTAGGGCTTAAATGCCATGTAGGAGATTATTTTGAAGAACACTTAGCCATATACAAAAATAAGTTTCAATTAAACTTAAGGTTTAAAGTATAAAAAATTCATCAAGAAAACACAGTATCAACCTTACAATGAAATGTCAGTATATACAAAGATTTCTTGTAAAATCTAGCAGAGAAGTTATCTTAACATGGGTATATTTTATGATAATATTGTGTTTCATTATAGTTTGCTTTATTTTATATTTTACTATAAAAATTTCAGAAAGTTCACATGGTAATATGAACTATTTAAATAATAGATCTAGAACAAATATTTGTAATATAGATGATATACAATATTTTAATGTCTATAATAGACTAAGAACTCATAAAAGTTAGGATAAAATTAAATGAACAAAGGATAAGAATG
Source organism: Sapajus apella (assembly GCF_009761245.1). NCBI lineage: Eukaryota > Metazoa > Chordata > Mammalia > Primates > Cebidae > Sapajus > Sapajus apella. The sequence continues at coordinate 72,830,994 of NW_022436946.1, read as the reverse complement.
TACAAAAATAGAAAATTAATGTAGTAAACTACCACATGGAAAACACAAATTAAGAAAAAGGAAATGTAACTGTATTCAGTAGACTTAAAAAATTGTTACAAAATCAACTAATACATGTTGTCAAGAATCCAAGGGAAGGGATACTTTTTCAATTTGCTAATAGAAAAGGAAGTTACTATGGCCTTTTGGGAAAGAAATGTAAAAATAACTATTAAAAAAATTTTTAGTGTGTACTATTTGACCAAATAATTAATTTCTTTGACTCTACCTCACAGGTATTCCTCTTTTCCTCAGTATGTAAGGCTTTATATGCAAACATGACCATTGGCGCAAACAACTACAAACAAAATCATTGCCTGTTAATATGTGTATGGCTGAAGAAGTTATGGCATATCCATATGATCCAGCCATTGAAAATGAAAATTAGAACTTATATCAGTGACTTTTAGGATTTCTGCATGGCACTAAGTGAGAATACCAAAATAGGGAAATATATATATATATATTACTTTAGTAAAAATATTTTATAAAATAATAAACTTGTAAAAATATGATAAACTTGTATGTTAAATTCTGTATGTATGTGTTTATACGTGTCAGTGGTTATAGTAATACAGATAAAAATATGGCAACATATGTACTTGGCTGTTAAGATGGGAACCTTGAAAAATAAAAAACAAGAAGCAATCATAAGGATAATAGAAAAATATATGGATTCATTTAAATCTTTAATTAAAGGGGGGGAGTCTTGCTCTGTCAGTCAGGCTGTGATTACAGGTGCAAGCCACTGCCCCCAGCTGGATTAATATTTTTATATAATCTTACAGAATGCCTTTCCAACATGGCAGTATAAGCAAAAATAGTAAATGAAAAGATGAATATATTTGATTAGATAAAAAGTAAAACAGTGTGGCAAAACACCACTCTAAGCACAATTCAATAGGTAGATGCAAATGGAAAATAGTGAGCTATGTGACAAAGTATAAAGTGGTCCTTTATATATTCTTAATTTTTTAAAAATCAAGAAATAGAGGCACACCATAAGGAAATAAGGAAAGAAAACGAATAGAATTCAAAAAAATGTAGTAATCATCGTAGTGAAAATGAAATTAAAATGCCTTTTGTTAACTGCAGATTGCTAAAAAATTTCAAACTATGATGTTGTCTCATCGTGATCAGTGTTTGGAGAAGTGGAATGTTGAGTGTATAAGTTGGTATAACTTAAAACTGTTAAGGCAACTTGTCAGTAATTCTAACTGTCTACCACAATTAGAATTAAAATTCTAATTTTAGACTGCAAAAATGCTCTTTGAAGAATAGTTTGTTATGGCAAAATATTGGAAAGAATTCAGGTGTCCAAATATGAGTTCAGTTAAATGAGTGATGAATTTCCATGTAATGGAATTTTTAGGTGAGCAGTTTTCAGACCGACACACTGAACCATAAGGGTACTTCAGAGTGTACTCTCTTCGATGATGTTCTATGGAGGGTGTGGACCATTCAAATTCTAGACTAAATCCCTTATTGTGGATTCAACTGCAGCAGGTCTTATCTGTTTTATTAGAGAGTTAAATAACCTCTCATTTGAAGATATAACTCTGCCACTAAAATCAAAACGAAGGAAAACAAAACACTTTTAAACATCTCTAACAGGTTTCTTTAATAATAAGGGAAAATAGATCGGATGCAGTGGCTTATGCTGTAATCCCAGCACTTTGGGAGGCTGAGTCAAGCAGATTGCCTGAGGGCAGGAGTTTGAGACCAGTCTGGCCAACATGGTGAATCCCTGTCCCTACTAAAAATACAAAAAAAGTTAGCCTGGTGTGGTGGTGTGCGCCTGTAATCCCTGCTACTGTACTTGAGAGGCTGAGGCAGGGGTATTGCTTGAACCAGGGAGGTGGAGGTAAGCCGACACCGTGCCAGTGCATTCCAGCCTGGGCAGCAGAGCAAGACTCCATCTCAAAAAATAATAAGGGAAAGTGTTAATGATAAATCTGTTAATAAGCCTGAAAAAGCAGGTTACAGAATCATACATATATGATGATCATATTTTGTTTCAAATACATATTTTTTCCTGTGACATAGATCGTAGAAATGCCTTTAGAAGGGTAATAGGAATGGTGGACATTCTTTTCCCTTGTTTTCTATCAAGATAATGTTTTATTCTTGCAATGATAATAAAGATACTAATATAATTACTTATAATTAAAATAATATACCTATATAAAATGTTTATGATTAATTTCTATTTGGAGTGACTGGAATCATAATTTAACAGATGAAATAGTTTATGTAAATATATAAAGAAGGGTTCTTGTGTAATATGAATAATCATTTCCCTAAATTGCTTGCTTTCTAAAGAATTGCTGATTTAATTCAAGTACGACTGCCATTATAACTAGCAGGATTTTACTATGAATGAAGCACTCTGCTAAACTGCTTTTTATGCATTAACTCAGTTGAGTAGATACTCTTACTCTGCTTATTTTACAGTTTAGGGAACCAAAACTTATGCAAGTTATTCAGTTTTACTAGATCAGATCTTTGAAAGGTGGTGTGGCTGTTAGAATCCCGGCAGTGTGATTCCTAGAGTAGTATTCCTGACTGACATACTGTGACTTAAATTTAAATAATAACTAAAAGAATAACTAAGCTAAATAAGATACAAGGATTTACTATTATATAAAAACCATGAATATTTGTTTTATCTAACACTGTTGAAGGAAAATCCATTTTATGTTGTGATATTTACATTTCTTATATTGGGTCTTTGCATATTTGTATACTTAGCTTGCAGCCTTGTTTTAGTAAATTATTAAGTGAAAATTTTCTTTTCCTTTTTAGTTTGGCAATTCTATTATCAACACACCTCTAAAACGTCGTAAAGTGTTTTCTCAAGAAACTTCAGTTGATCCTTTATCTTTAAGCTGCCAAAGTTCCTTTGACAGTGTCATTTTAAACTGTCGAAGTATCCGAGTAGGAACACTCTTTCGGCTATTAATAGAGCCTGTAATTGTAAGTATATTCTTAAGCTCTTTACTGTACCAATTATAACGTTAAAAATTCCATTGCTAAAGCTAATATATAATCAAAATTTATAAACTAAAATATTTAATAGAATATTAAAATCAGCTCAAGATTTCACATTGCTTTAAAAGTATATAAATAGTAGCTCCTCACCATTAAAATGAGTTAGAAAACCTTCCAATATGTTACTGTTTTATTATCATGCCAGCTAAGTACTTGAAAATAATATATTAAATAACTGTAGTGAGAGAATGAAGCTTCCAGAAGCTTTGGGGTCTGCTGGAAAATGTATTATAACATCAAGACTCGTGGAAATAGATTACTGTACTATAATAGTTACCCGGAAGGCACTGTGCATTAGACTAGTTCATTGTCCACAGTGCCCAAAGGACATTGTGTACTTTATCTTACCCATCATACCTGTGTACTTACTATTCTGCTTCCACCAATCCAAGTTTTTATTTTCTGTTTGAAATTTTAATATAATCTCCTTAACTAGCCCTCTTAGTCATCATTTTTCTCTCTAATGTGTGCTAATCATTGTTGCTAGATTAATTGTAAAGCACTGTATTTATTCCATAAGCCCTTATTTTAGAATGTCTTAACTTGGTGTCCCCATTTGTTTCTAACTCTTATTTCAAACTCTGTCTCCTAATATTGTCCTTTGCACATAAAGCACTGTCTTTAAGAGAACTGACTGCCGAGCGCGGTGGCTCGTGCTTGTAATCCCAACACTTTGGCAAGCCGAGGTGGGGGGATCACGAGGTCAGGAGTTCAAGACCATTGTGGCTAATATAGTGAAACCCCATCTCTACTAAAATTACAAAAATTAGCCAGGCATGGTGGCATGCACCTGAAGTCCCAGCTGTTTGGGAAGCTGAGGCAGGAAAATAGCTTGAACCTGGGAGTCGGAGGTTGCAGTGAGCTGAGATCACGTTAGTGCACTCCAGCCTGGGTGACAGAGCGAAACTCTGTCTCAAAAAAAATAAAAGAGAGGACTTGTTAACAGCAGGAAAGGTATAAGGTATTTTATTATTTAATGTAATGAATAATAACTTTTTTTTCTGGTAAAGGCTCATGGTTTTAGGATACAGTATGATCAAAAGAAAAAAAATTGTTTATAGCAGCAAATGAAATATGAACCTGATTTCTTAGCAGAGCACACAGCTCTATAGGAATCCAGCATGTTTTTCTTTTCCATCAAAAACCTTAAGCTTCTCACAATTTAAAAACTAGAAAGTTTCACAAGTACCGTGGAAATTTAAAGCAAATTATATATAAAGTGTCTACCCTTTATTGCCCAATAATATTGTAACATATGTCATTGTTTTTAGTGATTTATGAAATTTGTATTTTGTTACAGCCCTTGTGCTGCTATCTTTCCTGGTTTCTGTCAATTAACAAAAATGTCATTGTCACTTTATACCTCAAAAATTTTCAGGAGTATCCTGTAACTTTCATGGCTTTCTCCCACATTAACACTATTATTTATAATTCTTCAGTGTGATGAATAAGGTTTTGCTGATGATTTAGACATTTAATTAAAAAGTTGCATATTTAGTCTTAAAGCTATTTATGAAGAACTGCATTAAAATTTGGATGAATTTTTCCAATAGGCTAAATATGCTTCAGTGAAGAAAAACCTTGTAAATTTAGTTAAAAAAATAAAAGGCAGTATATGTAACATAAAATGTGTCAGTTTAAAAAATTATAATGCTAAATGAAATATTCCAGCCAAAAAATACAATGTGGAAATTTGCAGTGTGGTGTTAACCTTAGTTGTAGCATGAGATTTTTCACAAAGGGCATTCTTTATTGAAGAATAGTTAGTGCATCTATAACTTCTTTAGATGGTGTGAATAAAAAGATGATTGGTATTTTCTTCTTTTCGAACATAGTTTCCTTATGTTTTGTAGTGAAATGATTTATCTGCCAAGTTATGATTAATCTGAGAAACAGGTTTTAAATGTTTTACTATATTTAATGTTTTATAAAATCCTATACTTGTTTATCATTAGATAATTTAATCATTTTAATTTGCTCAGTAATGTGATTGCCATTATTTACAAGTGTCTATTTAAAAGCAAGTGCTTTTCAAAAGAAGCAAATTGGCTTATGTTGTTAGGAATACCACATATGCACAAATATAAAGCAATCCCTCATTTTTCAAATGTGAAGATATAAAATCAAGGCTTTCATTCAATTTAAATTTAGAAACTTTCACAATATAGGTGAAATAGACTCATGTCTACTTATGTTATTAATATTATGTGTGTTTTACTTATACATTTCTAAATGACAAATATTTAGACATAACTTCTTTCAATTCCTTTATCTCATACAACAATTTTATTTAAATGCTTTCTGTCAGCCAGGTACAGTGATTGATACCTGTAATCCCAGCACTTTGGGAGGCTAAGATAGGTGGATCACTTGAGGTCATGAGTTCGAAACTAGCCTGGCCAACATGCCAAAACCCCGTCTCTACTAAAACTATAAAAATTAATGGGGCATGGTGGCATGCATCTGTAACCCCAGCTACTAGGGAGGCTGAGTCAGGAGAATCACTTGAACCTGTAAGGTGGAGGTTGCAGTGAGCCAAGATTGCCCTACTGCCTTCCAGTTTGGATAACAGAGCAAGACTCTTTCTTGAATGAATGAATGAATGAATGCTTTGTGCCATGATTATTGACACTTTTTAAATCAGCTAACATTTTTCCAGAACATATAATGTCAATATCCATGTATGCTAGAATGTTTTGCAAGCTACCATACTCATTTTTTTAAAATGACGAAGTCTGTCTATGTTTCTCAGACTGGAGTGCAGTGCTACAGTCATAGCTAACTGTAACCTTGAACTCCTAGGCACAAGCAATCAATCCACCTCAGTCTCCAGAGTAGTTGGGACTTACAGGCACATGCCATCTATACCCAGCCTTTTTTTTTTTTTTGAGATGGTGTCTCACTGTTTTTGCCCAGGCTGGAGTGCAGTGGCACAATCTTGGCTTATTGCAACCTCTGCCTCCTGGGTTCAAGCAATTCTCCTGCCTCAGCCTTCCAAGTAGCTGGGATTACAGGAGCACACTACCACGCCTGGCTGATTTTTTATAGTTTTAGTAGAGACCGGGTTTCACCAGGTTGGCCAGTCAGGTCTCCAACTCTTGGGCTCAAGGGATCCTCCCAGAATGCTGGGATAACGGTTAAAAGCCACCATTCCCTGCTGTTACTGATACTTAGGTCCCCAAATAATGTGTTACTTTCCAGTGAAACCAGTTATCATACTCTTTTCAAGCACAATCTCTAGAAAGTATGTTTAGAGACATTCTAGACTTTGCAATTATTGTAGTAATTGCTAAATTTATTTTGTATTTTCTTGCTTTCTTTTTTCATGTTATAAAAATCTTCAAACTGAAAAGTTGAAAGAATTTTGCAATGAACATTTATATAACTGTCAGCTAAGTTCTACCATTAGCATTTTATTGTATTTTCTTTCCATATATCTATTCATCCCTCTGTATGCTCATTTATCTTGTTTATTTAAGGCATTTGAAAGTACTTGCCTCCTTTTCTGAATCTGTTAACTTCTGTAAAATAATTAATTTAGGTTGCATTAGTCTTAATGTGCCTTTTCCACATTGAAATAATTAGTTAGAAAATCGCTATTTTGTAACTACCAGTAGTAACTAATTTAGGCAACGACCCTCAATGGATGCGAAAACCATTGAGTGAATGTCAATCCTCCATGACATGTAGTTTACCTATATAACAGACCTGCATATATACCCCTGAACCTAAAATAAAAGTTTAAAAAAAGAGAGAAAGGAAAGAAACAGTGCTGGAAGGAATGTGGCAAGATGTTAACAGTTTAACAGCTAGTGAATTTAGGTAAGGAATATTTAGGTGTTCATTGTAATGTTATGCCAGCTTCTCTGTGGGATTTTAAGAGATGAACCGGTAATATAATAAACATTCTAAGTACTTGAGTAAAAAAGTGAAGCCTGCCTTTCTTTATAAGTCTAGATCAATACTAATTCATCTTATTTTTTAGTTTTGTTTAGATTTTATCAAGATACAGCTAGACGGTAAGCTATTTTATGTCTTTTTACTCACTAAAGCTTTCTTTACACTTTAAAGCACTTTATAGAAATAAAAGATTAAATAATATTCATAGAGTTATATTAAGATGATTAGTTATTACATACATCTACTTACCAAAGGGCGTATATCTTGGTGTAATTTTGTTCAGTAATGTCACAGAGCCTAAGTTTTTAGAACCCTTTCTTCATTTGGAAAAAATAAAAAAGCTTCATTAAGGCAGTTACGAAGATTTTTTTTTTTCCCCATAAGAGCAATGATTTACAGAGCATAATAAATATATGCTTACATTCAAACTTGTATTTCCTCACAGTTTCTCCCATTCATTATATTACCCTCTTAAGAATTGATTACTTTTCTGTTTCCATTTGTTTTCCTCCAGAACCAGACCATGAACCTGTAGAGATTATTTTAAATACCTCTGATCTAACTAAATGTGAATGGTGTAATGTCCGAAAATTACCTGTAGTGTTTCTTCAGGCAATACCAGCAGTTTATCAAAAGCTGAGCATGCAACTGCAAATGAATAAGGAGGATAAAGTTTGGAATGATTGTAAAGGAATAAATAAATTAACAAGTAAGTTGTGTAAAACAGATAATAGATAATTATAATAGATACTGTATTTACAATATCTGTTGAATAGCAAAATGTGGGTGCACTTTGACAAATGCCTTAGATGTATATTACCTACAATTCTCACAGCTACCTTGTGAAATAGATATTACTTTTTCCATTTTACAGATGAGGAAAAACTCACAGAAAGTGGAAGGGCTGAAGATAAAATCCATACTTACTTATTTAGAAAGTTTCTAAGTGGGCTGGGCACAGTTGCTCACACCTGTAATCCCAGCACTTTGGGAGGTGAGGTGGGTGGATCACCTGAAGTCAGGAGTTCACGACCAGCCTGGGCAACATGGTGAAACTTCATCTCTACTAAACATACAAAAATTAGCTGGGCTTAGTGGCGCATGCCTATAATCCCAGCTACTCAGGAGGCTGAGGTAGGAGAATCATTTGAGCCCAGGAGACCAAGGTTGCAGTGAGCCCAAGATTGCGCCATTGCACTCCAGCCTGGGTGACAGAGTGAGACTCCATCTCAAAAAAAAAAAAGAAAGTTTCTAAGTGGATCAGAACCCAAAACAGCTATACTCTTAATAAACACTGTAATCTGAGTAATATAAAAATTTTTTAACTGACGGGAATATTCAGTGTAAATCAGTCATGTAAATCTGGAAATCTTGAAACTTGGCCTGAATAGGAAGTTGTTAAGTTCATAAAATGGGCCTTAAGTCTTTACAATGTGTAGATGTGATTCTTCAGTTTGTTTTCCTTCACCTTTAACACAGCATGGCTTGACTGCTTAGAAGATAAATACATTTCAGCAGTAATTGCTATTTCAGCTTAATTATCTGCAAGAGTTGGTGCATTTGTGAACAGCTGTTTTACAGTTAAATTCTCTTAAGATACTACCAGTGCACTTGGCAATTTCCTATTTGTGTTGGACAACAATGTTAACTATTACATATTTAAGACTATAGATTTAATTTATTCGATGAAGTAAATTAGTTACATCGTGAATAGTTTTGTTCTAGAACTGAATAATGTGTTCTGGTTCCTTCCTTCTAATAACTTAGGTGACCTCGACATGTAACACACACTGTTCTTTTCAGTGTTTGTTGTGTAACCACTATATGTCAGACATTGTGAACATTTATAATGGGATTTCTGATGATCTTCCTGGAAAGAATTAATAGTTATTCCCTTTAAAAGTATCTGTTTACGGTACTTATTTTGTGCATGTTAGACTTACAGTTATATTTCTTTCTTTTCAGATTTGGAAGAACAGTATATAATCTTAATTTTTCAAAATGGCCTTGATCCTCAGGCAAATATGGTATTTGAAAGTATCATTAATGAAATTGGTATAAAGAATAACATTTCCAATTTTTTTGCGAAAATTCTTTTTGAAGAAGCCAATGGCAGACTTGTTGCCTGTACAAGAACCTATGAAGACAGCATCAAAGGAAGTTGTGGGCAAAAAGAAAACAAAACCAAAACTGTAATTATGTCTTTTAATTTAAAAAATATGCTTAAATTATGAGTAGTTTTAAAGGGAAGTATGTTTTAATACCATTAATTTCAGTGTTAAATCTTTTTAATTCTGTTTCAAAATTACTTGCTTTTATATGTGATTTGTAAACTACCTTGTGTCAAAACAGTGGTAGGTAGATGACAAATAGTACTTGATACAGGTTTCAGAAGCATTTTTAGTTCCTCTGCATTCTATCCTTTAATCTTTATCATCTTTTTTCACTCTTTCTTTCTTCTTTATACCCTACTTCCAACATATATATGCATACATTGCTACATTCAAATGGATTGTTACCCCGTGTCTTAGGTTTGAAGAAATTGTGGTCCCTGGTGTACATTTGTATGTAACATAGCCATATATGGTTGAAAACTGGAGAAATGAGGAATACATGCTATTTGACTTTTGTTGTCAAAGCATGTATCTAGTTCTGGAATAATTACTCATATAGCTAGGTAACTCTGAAACCACCTGAATCAAAGGCCACAATACTACTATAACACATAGTATAATGGTAAATAATATAAACATAATTTTAAAACTTTATGTCCTATTACAGCAACTTAGCTTTGCTGACCTAATTTATTGGGAACAAATCTCTCAATCTGCCTACAAACTTGGAAATATGGCTATCTGTAGCACAATCTTTGTGACAGTTGAGCAAGGAATCCCCAGAGAAGAGCTATAAATATAATTAGTGGGTTGAGAAAAGAACAAAAGGAAGGGAAATGGTTCTCTTTCTTCTGCATAAATGGCAAGGGAGATAGTGCCAGAGGGAGAAAAGAGCAGCATAATGCAGCTGGAATGGACTCAAACTTCAATGGAAGGTTCTTTCTTCCAAGGAAACCCCTGTTTCAGTTAGCTCTGTGGAGGGCTGAAACTCATTAGACTTCTGTGTTCCCTGAGCCTCTGCCCCTACATCTTACAGATTGCCCAGCCATTGAACTCAGAGGCAAAAATCACTCTGTTTTTTTTGAACAGTTCTTTGAATTTTACCAACATTATCTAATTTAATGTCAATAGTAGAGATCTTATAGAAGTTACTGACTTCTAAAAGTATTAAAAAAGAGAGAGAGAGAAGTAAGATACTAGAAATTTACTGTTACATAAGTTGGGAGACTAGTAACTACAGAAAATAAGAAAGTGGCCTCTAGTTTTGCCTGTTTCTTAGTTTTAATTGTTAAGTATCATGCATACTTTTTAGTTACATATTTTTAATCCTTTTGCATTGAAACACATTCTTGCCTTGTGCTTACCCTTTTTATTGAAACTTTCCTTAATTGACTATAAATTGTTAATTTCTTTTATCAGGTGTCATTTGAATCTAAAATACAACTTAGAAGCAAACAGGAATTTCAGTTTTTTGATGAAGAAGAAGAAACTGGAGAAAATCACACCATTTTCATTGGCCCAGTAGAAAAGTGAGAGAATTTCTTTATCTTTGCAATAATCTTAAATGTCTTTCTCTGTTTTATTACATTTCAGTTGTGTATATATAGAGAGAGAGAGATTTGTTTATTTGCTTTTCTTTTAATTTTGTTACAGGTTGATAGTATATCCACCACCTCCAGCTAAGGGAGGCATCTCCGTTACCAATGAGGATCTGCACTGTCTAAATGAAGGAGAATTTTTAAACGATGTCATTATAGACTTTTATTTGAAGTAAGTTAATTTTCCACTAATCTTCTATTAAATCTTTAACATTCTGCCATATCCTATTTCTTTGTTTTCCAGAGTCAGGCATTTTGAGTTTTAAATTTTACCTCTGCCACTTACTGTGTGACATTTGGGGAGTTATTTAATCTGTTTCTGTCTTTGCACATTTTCAAAATGAGAATACTGTCTAAAGAGTTGTGAGAATTGAGCCAGGTGAAATGGCTTATGCCTATAATCCTGATACTTTGGGAAGTCAAGGTGGGAGGATTGCTTCAGCCCAGGAGTTCAGGACCAGCCTCGGAAGCAAAGTGAGACTCTGTCTCCACGAAAAATTTAAAAATAATCTAGGCATACACTTATCGTCCCAGCCACTTGGGAGGCTCAGGCAGGAAGTTTACCTGAGCCTAGGAGTTTGAAGTTGCAGTGACCTATGATGGTGGCAGTGTGCTGCAGCCTGGTCAACAAAGCAGGACCCTGCCCCCACGCCACACCCACCCCCAAAAAAAGAATTTTGTGAGAATTAAATGAGATCGTACATATCACGTACTAGGAAAAATGCCTAGTACAATGTTAGAAGTTTATGGTCCTATAAGAAACACAAATACGGAATTCAAGCAACGAGAGAAGCATTAACATTGTACAGCGGATGAGAAAATACTTCATTATCTTTGGAGGTTGGGAGATATGAGGGACCAGGAAGCTTTCCTGGAAGAGCTTACATTATGACCCAGAATATACATGTATACACCTGTGTGCAATGTGTTTATACATGTATCAATTTGTATTTTATTTTTATGGGTTTGTGATATAAAATGGATGATATATATGAAATAAAACAGCATCAGTATGCATAGTTCTCTGTAATATTTTTTAGTTTCTTATACTGTGTTTTATTAAACAAAACAACTTTTTTTTCTTTATTTTTTATTTTTGTTGGCTCTGAGTATGGAACAAAACAAAACTTTTAAAAATTGATGCTGGAACCTGCTGAATTGATTTTATACCTATTGGTGGTTGCAATTCAGTTTGGTGGGAAAACACACATTGTGATAAAGAGAAAGTTTTGATCGGAAAAATGATATCATAATTGAATTTCCATAAGACCGTTTTGACAGGCATGGACATTGTGGAAATCTAGATTAGAGGTGATTTAAGGAAATTTCAAGTGGAGGTTTAGTAGAGAACACGTACTTTTAGTCCCACCTCACAATAATGAAGTAACACCATTCTACCCACTGGAATCTTGTGCCAGAGGAAGTCTGCTAAAACCTAAGAATTATATTGCCCTACATACTTACCAGCAAAACCAAAAACAAAAACTGTAATACTCAAAATGTCCAAATTTTAAAATGAAAATTATTTGCCTCACCCAGAATCAGAAAAATTTCACACTAAAGAGAAAAGAAAATCAGTAGACATTAACACCAAGAAGACCACAAATGTCAGAATTATTTGACAGAAGTCTTAAAGCATCTGATACAGTTTGGGTTTTTGTCCCCACCCGAATCTCATGTCCGGTTTTAATCCACAGTGTTGGAAGAGGGGCCTTGTGGGAGGTGATTGGATTCTGGGGGCAGATTTCCCCCTAGCTATCCTTGTTATAGTTAGTTCTCACAAGATTTGATTGCTTATAAAAGTATGTAGCACCTCCCCCTTTGCTCCCTCTTCCTCCTGCTCCGGCCACGAAGTATGATATACTTCATTCCTCTTCACCTTCTGTCATGATTCTAAGCTTCCTGAGGCTTCCACAGCTGTGCTTCCTATACAGCCTGTGGAACTGTGAGTCAGTTAAACCTCTTTTCTTTATAAATTACCCAGTCTCAGGTAGTTCCATTTTTGGGAGATGGAGTATTCCTCTCTCCCCAGATCGGGAGTGCAGCAGCGCAGTCTCGGCCCACTGCAGCCTCTGCCTCCTGCATTCAAGTGATCCTCCTGACTTAGCCTCCCAGGTAGCTGGGATTATAGGCATGCACCACCATACCCAGATACTTTCAGGTAGTTCTTTAGAGCAGCGAGAGAACAGACTAATACAGGATCCATCATAAAAATGTTTTAATGAACATGATGACAACTTGTGAAACAAATGAAAACTGAAAACAATATAAAGAAGAAACAAATGGATGACTCATGCCTGTAATCCTAGCAGTTTGGGAGGCCAAGGTGAGATGATCACTTGAGACCAGCCTGGGGGCAACATAGCAAAATCCTTATCTCTACAAAAAATGAAAATATAAAAAGTAAAGAAAAAAACAAATGGAAATTTTAGAACTAAAAATATAAAACATAATGACTTCAGTGGCTGGGCTCAGTAGCACAATGGGAAGGACAGAGGATGGAATCAGCGAACTGTTTACAAGAAACTTCAAAGTAATGATACATATAGGTTGAAAGGAAAGGATAGAAAAGATACACTATGCAAACATTAAACAAAAGAAAGCAGAATGTGATACACTTCTGAGCAAAGAAAATTACCAGGGATCAAGAAGGTTATTATATAATGATAGAAGAGTGATCCACCAAGAAAACATAGTAATCCTAAATGTATATGTAATAAACAGCAGAGCTATAAAATGTGTAAAGCAAAAACTGATAGACCTGAAAGGAGAAACAGATTCACAGATAAAATCAGAGATGTTAGTACCCCTGTCTCAACAATTGATAGAACAACTAGAAAGAAAATCAACAAGCCTATAGAAGAAGTTGACATCACCATCAACGAGCAGGGTCTGCTCAACATCAGGACTATATTCTGTTTAGTTTATCCTCCCATTTCAGGGGCACCATTTTTCCTTTTGGTGTGTTTCAGAGTTCATAGCTGACCAGACACAGTGACTCTTAACTGTAATCCCAGGTGTTTGGGAGGCCAAGGTGGGTGGATCATTTGAGGCCAAGAGTTGGAGACCAGCTGTACAACATAAAGAGACTCTGTCTTTACAAAAAAATTTTTTAATTAGCTGAGCAGGCCAGGCGCAGTGGTTCACGCCTGTAATTCCAGCACTTTGGGAGGCTGAGGTGGGCAAATCACCTGAGGTCGGGAGTTCGAGACCAGCCTGATCAACATGGAGAAACCCCATCTCTACTAAAAATACAAAGTTAGCTGGATGTGGTGGCACATCTGTAATCCCAGCTACTCCAGAGGCTGAGGCAGGAGAAGCACTTGAACCCGGGAGGCAGAAGTTGCAGTGAGCTGAGATGGCACCGTTGCACTCCAGCCTGGGGTAAAAGAGCAATACTCTGTCTTAAAAAAACAAAACCATAACGCAATGTCACCTCACATCCATTAACATGAGTACTATTTAAAAAAAAAAAAAAACATAAATGTTGGTAAGGATATGGAGAAATTGGAGCTTTTATAAAATGGTGCTGCCACTGTGGAAAATAATATGTAGGCTCCTCAAAAAATTAAAATGGAACTACCACATGATCCAACAATCCCACTTCTGAGTATAGAGTTACGTACTGCATAACAATGTCTCAGTCAATTATGGACCATATGTGATGGCGAGCCCATAAGATTATAATAACATTTTTTTCCTGTACCTTTTCTATGTTTGGGCACACAAATACTTTGCATTGTGTTACAGTTGCTATACTGTATAGGTGTATAGCCTAGAAGCAGTAGGCTATACTATATAGCCTAGGTAGCCTAGGTAGGACACTGATACCACCTAGGATGTTGTAAGTACTCTGATGCACAACTTCAAAATTACCTAATGATGCCTTTCTTAGAACATATCCCCATTCTTAATCACTGCATGGTTACTCATCCAAAAGAACTGAAAGCAGAGTCTTTTTGTTCTGAGACAGGGTCTCACTGTGTCACCCATGATGGAGGGCAGCAACACAGTCATAGCTCCCTATAGCCTCAAACTCCTGGACTCAAGTGATCCTCCTGCCTCAGCTTCCTAAGTAGCTGGAACTACAGGTGCACACCATCATAGCTGTCTAATTTTTTTACTTTTTGTACAGAAGATGCTTGAGTTTGTTGGCCAGACTGGTCTTGAACTTCTGGTCTCAAGCCATCCTCCCACCTTGGCCTCCCAAAGTGCTGCGATTACAGAAATAAGCCACTGCTCCCAACCAGAAAGCAGAGTCTTGAAGACATATTTGCACACTCATATTCATAGCAATAGTCACAATAGCTGAGGTGAATGTTGCTATGGAAACAACCCTGCTGTGCTTTTGAATGGATAAACCAAATGTGATATGTACATATAATGAAATATGTATACGTTTCTCCTTAAAAAGGAAGGAAATCCTGTTACTTGCTATAGATGAACCTTGAAGTCATTGTGCCAAGCACAGTAAGTCAGTCACAGAAGTATGATTTCTCTTATGAAGTTTTTAAAGTAGTCAAATTCATGGAAACAGAAAACAGAATTGATGTTTACTGGGAGTTAAGGGAAGGGGAAAAGAAGTTGTTTAATAGACATAGGTTCAGTTTTACAAAATGAGAAAGTTCCTGTAGATCTGTTTTTAACACTGTGCATATACTTTACAGTATTGAACTCTAAACTCAGAATGGTTAACATGATACATTTTATATGTTTTTACTACAATTTTTAAAAATATTATTTCTCAGTCCTAATTTATACTACTTTAATGCAAACCAAGCTACTGAAAAGCCAGAAGTGAATGTATACATGAATGTTATTGTTGGATGGAGTGTTCGGTGACTGTCAATTATGTTAAGTTGGCTTATAGTACATTTTCAGGTCATATGTATACTTACTGATTTTCTGCCTGCTTGTTCTATCAATTATTGAGAAAGGGCTGTTGAAATCTCCAACTGTAATTATGAATTTATCTGCTTATTTCAAAGCTGTATCAATTTTTGCCATGTACTTTGAAGCTCCCTTGATAGGCACATACACATTTATGTGTTGAAGAATTTACCTCTTTTATCATTATGTAATGTTCCTCATTATCCTTGATAATCTTCCTTGTCCTTATCTACTTTGTTCAAAATGAATATAACTACTTCATCTTCCTTTGATTTGCATTTACATGTCACATATTTCTTCACTCCCTTACTTTTAAACTATTTAAGTCTTTATATCTAAAATAGTTCTGTGTTTTTGAAAGCATATTGCTCAGTGTAAAATCTTGTTGAACAACTGTATTTTGCTTACATTTGAGAATATTTCATACTTAAATATTCTATACTTTTTATATTATAGTAGAGCTTTAATATTTACCACCCTGACTTTATATTTTCAGCAAATCACTTTATATTTTACTGTTTCACATTTAAACAAATTTTATAAAGTCGTCATACCTACGAGGTCTGCCTTCTCTGAGGGAGATACCAAAAAACAAAGGACCTAACAAAATCCATGCTTTTAAGAATCTGAATTTATGTTTGTCTCATGACATTCTTAGAAGTGAACTTAAAAGAGAAAAATTTTTTTAGCTTCACTATTAAATGAGTAACTACCACTACCAGAGTTGAGAATTCTTCTCTATTTCTAACTTTGCAAATAAGAAACTTCTAAACAAACTTTGCCAACATTATAAGGAGTAGAAGGGCAGTGCATCTGGGGAATGTTAATGTAGAGAAGAAAAGGATTATTTTAATAAAAATTATGTTCAGAGTCTCTTTCATATGGTTAGAAGTTAACCTTAAAATCTTTTTTGTTTTGTTTTTTGTTTGTTTTTTGAGACAGAGTTCCCCTTCTGTTACCCAGGCTGGAGTGCAGTGGCACGATCTCAGCTTACTGCAACCTCCGCATCCTGGGTTCAAGCAATTCTCCTGCCTCAGTCGCCCAAGTAGCTGGGATTGCAAACACGTGTCATGTGTCACCACACCTGGCTAATTTTTTATTTTTAGTAGAGACGGGGTTTCCCCATTTTAGCCAGGCTGGTCTCAAACTACTGACCTCAAGTGATTGCCTGCCTCAGCCTCTTAAATTGTTGGGATTATAGGTCTGAGCTATTGCGCCCAGCCTGTTTTTTGTTTGTTTGTTTTTGTTTGTTTTGAGATGGAGTCTTACTCTGTTGCCCAGGCTGGGGTGCAGTGGCACAATCTTACCTCACCGCAGCCTCCTACCTCCATCTCCCAGTTTCAAGTGATTTTCCTGTCTCAGACTCCTGAGTAACTGGAATTACAGAGCCCACCACCACAATGCCTGGCTCATTTTTGTATTTTTAGTAGAGATGGGGTTTAACCATGTTGGCCAGGCTGGTCTGGAACTCCCATCCTCAAGTGATCTGCCCTCTTCAGCCTCCCAAAGTGCTGGGATTACAGGTGTGAGCCACCGCATCAGGCCTAAATTTTTTTTTTTTTTTTTTTTTTAATAGAGACAGGGTCTCCCTATGTTGCCCAGGCTGGTCTTGAAGTTCAGGGCTGAAGCAATCCTCTGACCTTGGCCTCCAAAGTGCTGGAATTACAGGCAATTACCATGGCTGGCTGAATTTTTTTTTTTAAAGACAGAGTTTTACTTTGTTGCCCAGGTTGGAGACCAGTGGTACAATCATGGCTCACTGAAGTCTAGACCTCCTTGGCTCAGGTGATCTTGCTGCTTCAGCCTCTCAAGTAGCTGGGACTACATGTGCGAGCCACTACACTCTGCTAATTTTTAAAATTTTCTTGGAGAGATAGGGTCTCCCTATGTTGCCCAGGCTGATCTCAAACTCCTGGGCTCGAAGGATCCTCCTGCCACCATGACCAGCTTGAAATCATTGTTTAACTTCATCTTAAAGAAGTTCTGAAGTTATTAGATTCTTCATTTTATGAAATAGCAATTGAACAGCTTCACCAGCATTCAATATTTAAATGATGTATGCACTCATTTTCATAATATTAATCTGGTGATAAGCTTGAACTTGTGTAAGTCCTGTGAGAAAGTTTGGATCATAAACAAATTTAATATATCATAATTTCCCTTTGTGATATAAAGGACTATTGCTATTTGTTTTACTATAGATGTATTTTAAAAAAACTAAGCAATAAAAAATTTGAACCAATGTAAGATAACTTTACAGATTCATTGTTACCACCTCACCACTGTACAAGTTCTTTATTTTCTATTTTCATAAAAAAATACTATACTGCTGGGTCTTTATGGTTTATTAACCAAACTTTTAAAAATGAAATAATACATAATGATTTATTGAGACATAATACATATAAGATACAATTAACCCATTTAAAGTGTACAATTCATTGTGTTTGAGTATATTCAGAAGTTGAATCAGTCAATATTAGAACATTTTCATTGCCCCGTAAAGAAGCCTAGTACCCATTAGCAATCACTTTTTCTTTCAGTCCCTCCTGTAGCCCTATGCAACTATAAGTCTTTTCTCTATCTCTATGGATTTTTATATTATAGACCTTTTGCATAAATAGAACCATAAAATATGTGGTCTTTATGAGTAGATTTTATCAGTTAGCATGTTTTTAAGGATTTTCTATATGTGTTAATACTTGATTTCTATTTTTAATAATATTATATTGTATAAATGTAACACTTTATTTTTCCATTTGTCAGTTGATGAGCATTTTTGTTATTTATGCTTTGGGGCTATTATGAATAATGTGGAGACATATGCTTTACTCTAGATTTAGAATGTGCCCTTGGGTTTTTTTTTTTTTTTTAATATATATATATTTATTTATTTATTTTTCTGAGGCTGAGTCTTGCTCTTTTGTGCCAAGGCTGGAGTGTAGTGGCATGATTTCAGGTCACTGCAACCTCTGCCTCCTGGGTTCAAGCGATTCTCCTGCCTCAGTCTCCCAAGTAACTGGGATTACAGGTGTCCACCACCATGCCTAGCTAATTTTTTATGTTATTAGTGGAGATGGTGTTTCACCATATTAGCCAGGCTGGTCTCGAACTTCTGAACTCAGGTGATCTGCCTGCCTCAGCCTCCCAAAGTGCTGGCATTACAGTCATGAGCCACTGTTCCCGGCTTAATAAGGTTTTGTTTTTGTTTTTGTTTTTTGTGACATAGTCTCACTCTGTTGCTCAGGCTGGAGTGCAGTGATGCAATTTCATCTCACTGCATATAATGTACTCCGTTTTAAAACATTAGATCTTTATGTCATAATTTTATTTTCAAACATCAGTTTTCATTGCCTGAAGATAATTGGATAGTTAATCAAACTTTGTTAATAACTTCCTTGGTTCTAAAGAAGAGAGATTGATGGTTCTAAAGAAGAAAGATTTACTGACTTTTTAATATAAAGTAAACTATAGCTGTGCACAGTGGCTCACGCCTATAATCCCAGCACTTTGGGAGGCTGAGGCAGGTGGATCACTTGAGGTGAGGAGTTCAAGACCAGCCTGACCAACTTGATGAAACCCCATCTCTATCTACTAAAATAGAAAAATTAGCTGGGTGTTGTATGTGCCTCTAATCCCAGCTACTCAGGAGGCTGAGGCGGGAGAATCACTTGAACCTGGGAGGCCGAGATTGCAGTGAGCTGAGATGGCGCCACTGCACTCCAGCCTGGGTGACAGCGAAACACTGTCTCCAGAAAAATAGAAATAAATAAATAAAGTGAAGTGTTACATTATATTTGAATTGTTTTTCTATCATATAGATATTTGGTGCTTGAAAAACTGAAGAAAGAAGATGCTGACCGAATTCATATATTCAGTTCCTTTTTCTATAAACGCCTTAATCAGAGAGAGAGGAGAAATCATGAAACAAATAATCTGTCGTAAGTCAAACTCTGAAAGTATTTAGCAGATGTAAATCACTCACATTTAAGTAAAAAGTCACGTACTTGAAAGAAAACACAAATTGCTGTAATTCACTTGCTTATTTGTTAAATTCTCCAGCTAGGAAGAGAACACACTAAATATATTTAGTTCCATTTTCATTCTTCATGGGTTCATATTCACCTGCCTTAAACTGACTTTATGCTAGCTTTGGAATACATTTTATTTGGAAAAAATATAATGTGCAATATAATTTATTTCTTTTATTAGTTTACAGTACTTTCAGAATACCTGGAATTCATAAATGTTCTAGGTCAAATATCTAGGATAGTGTTTCTCACATGTGACTGATAGGTTTTTTAAAAATTACTTACTTACCAACTACAGATTACTCTGTTTTATCCTAGATGTTTATCCATAATATCTAAGAGGGGAACCTGTGAATCTGTACTCTTAAAAATTTTTTTTTTTTTTTTTTTTGAGTCGGAGTTTCACTCTTGTTACCCAGGCTGGAGTGCAATGGCGCGATCTCGGCTCACCGCAACCTCTGCCTCCTGGGTTCAGGCAATTCTCCTGCCTCAGCCTCCTGAGTAGCTGGGATTACAGGCACGTGCCACCATGCCCAGCTAATTTTTTGTAGTTTTAGTAGAGACGGGGTTTCACCGCGTTGACCAGGATGGTCTCAATCTCTTGACCTCGTGATCCACCCGCCTCGGCCTCCCAAAGTGCTGGGATTACTGGCGTGAGCCACCGCGCCCGGCGAATCTGTACTCTTAATAAGCTTTTTGGGTGATTCTTCTCAGCCAAATTAAGGAAATACTATTGTACATACTAGGCCTTATTCATTTTATTTTTTTCAAGACAGGGTCTCACTCTGTCCCCCAGACTGGAGTACATTGGTGCAATCTTGGCTGACTGCAACCTCCACCTCCCACTCAAGTGATACTCGCACCTGAGCCTCCCAAGTAGCTGGGACTAAGGCATATACCACCCCACCCAGCTAATTTTTGTAGAGACACGGTTTCGCCATGTTGCCCAGGCTGATTTCAAACTCCTGGGCTTGAGCAATCTGCTTGCCTCTGCCTTCCAAAGTACTGGGATTTCAGGTGTGAGCCATCATGCCCACCTATAATTTCTTTATAATTTCTCTCCATATAGTGATAGCATCCAGCTCTGATATTTGCTAGTAATTGATACATTTAAATATACTTAAGAATTGGTACATTTTTAAATTTAAAACTAGTGTTAAATATCTTCAATTGATGGCTGCTATGCATAATATAAATATTTTCTCTTATTTCAGCAATTCCTAATGTTGCATCTTAGAGTTGGTAATAGTCATTGGTTTTCACCAGTGCTCATAGTCTGTATTGCTTCATCTACCATCAGATAATGCTCACTTTTCCTACTGTCTTCTCCCCAGTTGCCCTAAGTTGTGCTTGGCTACACCTCTCAATATAATTGCTAGTACCAATTCTGCAGTAATAAAAATAGTAGAGAAGTCTAGGCAACACAAGCACTAGAACCTCCAGCCCTCAGATGGAGTAGCAGGAGTAAAATATCTTTCTCGTGTAGTCTATGCCTTCCTAGTTTCCATCCAACAAGTTCTGTTTTCTTTCCCCAGTTTGTTAAACTATTTTATACAACTGTTTGGGCTGTTACATCTGAATCTTCTTAATTTATAAATCACTGCATATAAGCCGGAACACTAGAAATATTTCAGAAGCTTGTGATTTATCTCTTTCTTACAGAATACAGCAAAAGCGACATGGGAGAGTAAAAACATGGACCCGGCATGTAGATATTTTTGCAAAGGATTTTATTTTTGTACCCCTTAATGAAGCGTGAGTAAGAATATCCTTTATGTAATTGAAGGCAATTTTTAAAAAATGAGTATCAGATGAATTCATTTTAAAACATCTTTCTGAAATCTCTTACATATATTTATACTGCTGTTTTACAAAAATTAATGCAGTTTCACAGTGAATCATGTAAGATGTTGAACTTTACAGACAATAGACCATATACCTTTCTAATCTCATTCATTAATGTCAAATAATATCTTTTTTTTAAAAAAAATGATACTTATTGTCTAGCAAGTAACCTATAGAAAAGTATTATTTTATACAAAAGGATGATTAAGTCACATAAAGGAATTAGAATATTAAGTTTAAAATACACTTCTGCTTTTAACCAGAAAGGAGAAATGATGGTTGGATTTATGCCATTTGTTCAAATTAAAAACCATGCTATTTGAAGCAGTTTCTAAGTAAATGGAGATGTTTAAATATTTGTATTATTCTCTCCCAATGGCTAGAAAAGATAGCATTGCTAGTATTATTATACAATTCAAACTTCAAAGTTTTTTTATATTTATTTTTTTGTTTTTCTATGCCCTCGATCCAAAGACCACCAGAAATATACTTGTAGTTGGAAAACTTGGGCTTATTACTTGCATCAAGGAATAACACACACCATGGGCAACTCTGGGGCCTATCAATAAAAGAGTGTTTGAAAGAACCTGTGACAGAATCTAGGCTTTCCTTGGGTGATTTGGGGGAGGGTTTAAAGTAGTAGTGGTTTGCTTAGGTAAAGAAGTAGCGTTCACTTATTAATAAAGAAGAATGTTGGCTGTTTTGTGGTTTCCAACCGTGACCTTATGTTTTTCTCTGCTTAGACAAATTATGATATGGCCCTCCTTTATCTCGTTGTATCATGCTTACAGAATATGCTTTCCTGGAGTTGGTATTCTCTGAGATTGTTTATGTATCATAAGCCTTGCTGTGCCAAGCTAGCTTCTGAATTTTTTTTTTAACTTTTGTAGAGATAGGGATTTCACTATGTTGCTTAGGCTGGTCTTGAACTCTTGGCCTCAAGCCGTCACCCCCCCTCAAGCCTCCCAAGTAGCTGGGATGAGCCACTGCTCCTGGCAAAGCTGTATATTTTAAAATTCATATTATCATAGTAAAATTTAAAATCTCATTTAAAACTAGTTAATTTCTTTGTTCTCTTCAAAAGAAGATTTTGGCTGGGCATGGTTCCTCACGCCTGTAATCCCAGCACTTTGGGAGGCCAAAGTGGGCAGATTATTTGAGGTCAGGGGTTCTGGATCAGACTGGCCAACATAGCGAAACCTCATCTCTGCTGAAAATACAAAAATTAGCTGGGCGTAGTGGTACATGCCTCTAATCCCAGCTACTCAGGAGGCAGAGGTTGCAGTGAGCCCAGTTTGCACCACTGCTCTCCAGCCTGGGCGGCAGAATGAGACTCAGTCTCAAAAAAAAAAAAAAAAAAAAAAATGGTTTCTTGACCAGGTACTAATTTGTCATGTAAAGTAATATGTGAGCTGCTTACTAGGTAAAAGGGAGGAAAGCCATTTGTCAGAAATGAATTATAAAAATTTAAAATAGAAATATAATTTGATGGCACACGATTTAGGGATAGACACATCCCTCTTAGTCACTATACCTGGGCATGGAAGTTATCGGTGTTTCCAGTCATGTTGGTGAACGGTAGAAAATGAACTCTGTAGGAGGGCTCTACCATTTGTAGATGAAAAAATAGTCTATAAATCAAGAGAGCTTGTTTTTGGTTTTGCTTTTTTTTTTTTGGAATAAAGCTACAAATATATACTAATTATATTAGATTGGCTGCCATATATTTGTCATCTATTTTATTTTTATTTTTTTCTGGTGGTAACAATTTTTGTTTTTCTTTCTTTTCTCGAGATAGGGTCTGTCTCTGTCACCCAGGCTGGAATGCAGTAGTGTGATGTTGGCTTACTGCAGCCTCAGCCTCCCAGGCTTAAGTGATCCTCCAACCTCAGCCTCCGAGTAGCTGGGACTATAGGTGCATGCCAGCACACCCAGCTAATTTTTATATTTTTTAAAGAGGATGGGATTTTGCCATGCTACCCAGGCTGGTCTCAAACTTCTGAGCCTAAGCAATCCATCTGCCTTAGCTTCTCAAAGTGCTGGGATTACAGGCATGTGCCATTGTACCCAGCCCTAATTTTTTTCTTAAGTTTCTAAGCTGTTTATTAAAAATTGTTACAGTACTTGCCAGGAACACAAATTTGATGTTTGAATCTGATCCATCTTAAGTGAAATTGCCTGGGGATTGTCTTTTCTTTTGTTTAGTTTTTTTTTTAGAGACAGAGTCTCATTCTGTCACCCAGGCTGGAGTACAGTGGTGCAGTCATAGCTCTCGGAAGCTTCAAATTCTTACGCTTAAGTGATCCTCCTGCCTCAGCTTCCTGAGTAGGGGGAACTACAGGTGTGTGCCACAGGTCCAGCTAATTTTTTTAGATTTTTTGTAGAGATGGGGTCTAACTTTGCCCAGACTGGTCTCAAACTTCTGGCCTCAAGCAGTCCTGTCATCTCAGCCTCTAGCACCAGGATTACAGGCATGAGCCACTGTACCTCGCCAAAATTGCCTGTGTTAGCCTCTCTCCTGCTGTTAAAGTTAATGTAGCTGTTATTAAAAGGAATCATAAAAGCAAAACCCTAGCTTAATGGAAGTAATTGTTGGAAGTAATTGTCTGATTCATCTTTCTCTTCTTAGCCAGGCCAAAAAGGATTTTTCCTAGTTTTTAGGTGAGGCAAATTTGTAGCTTATCCATATTGGCATAGTTAAGAAATGTTAAGCTGAAAGAATGAAGAAAACAGACACAAAGAAAAAAAAATGTTAAGAACTGTGGTAGGCTTAGGTTACAGCTGTAGGTTGAGAGTCACTGTATTATACTATATTTCATCAATTTCATTTTATTTATTTTGAGATGGGGTTCTCACTCTCGCCCAGCTGGAGTGCAATGGCACCGTCTTGGCTCACTACAACCTCCACCTCCCAAGCTCAAGTGATTCTCCCACCTCTACTCCCTACCCGAGTAGCTTGGACCACAGGCACATGCCACGACATGCAGCCAATTTTTTGTATTTTTGGTAAAGATGGGGTTTTGCCATGTTGCCCAGGCCAGTGTCAAATTCCTGAGCTGAAGCCATCACCTGCCTCAGCTTCCCAAAGTGTTAGAATTATAGACGTGAGCCACCGTGCCCGGCCTCATCAATTTTTAACACATTTTTTTCATATTTCAACACATGTAAAGTTGAGATGTGACTTACAATTAGTATGTGTTAGAAATGATGAAGAGGTTGGTGTGTTAGCCTGATGTAAATCCATAGGGTACTAAAGATCAATAATGAAGAACAGGAGAGAAGCAAGCGTTCATCCATCTGGCCTTCACGACACTGAAGATGAAGCCAGCCAGCCTTTATGACCTTTCTACTGGATGCTGTCCGATGAAGAGATGGTGTTGTTTCTTAGTACTACCTTGGGTACTCTAATCTTTTGCAGAAATGAGAATGTGGTATAATTTTTAATCCATGCCAAGATAATTTGTTTTTCATCCAGCAAGTATTTATTGAACATCCTCCCATAGGACAGATACTATTGTGTTTGACCAATAAATTCCGACATCTATAGCCTGTCCCTTGTATCCCAACACAGCCCTGTGTCTAGCAAAAAATTAATATTGGGCAGGACAGTACAGCTTCTTGCTCGTGTCCTATACTCTACTGTTAGGAACAGTGATACCTGAATTCAGCTGTATCATAAGCACCTACTTGATAGGTGGAACTCTTTACTAATACTGAAATTTTTGTAAAGGACTAGATTAGATATGTTATTTCTTTTTAATGTATTAAATTCCAATATAGTATGAGATAAAACATAACTTATATACATAGTTTTGATATTAAGCCTTTCCTATCTTATTAATAACACAGTAAAAGAACAAAACTATATATGCAATTCTTAGAAAATGTTGAAAATCATATGCTCCAATTAGACTGCTGAAGACAGTTTAATCTTTAAGATGGATAGTTTTCTATCTTTTTACATAAAGAGAAGGCAAATGGGAATGATGAGTTGCAAAGTGACATATTTACCAGATAAAGCAATGCCTTTTTTATTCCAAAAACAAGAAAAGGTTCAGGGATTGTTTGCAAAAGTAAATACAGGCTACATAATTTTAACATGACTGTGTTATTTTTGAATAAACACTGTATTCTGTTAATGAATCACTGATCACATAAAACAATTGTGTTAATTTGAGAATTGAAAAAAATAGGCTTTTTTTCTTTTTTGAGACAGAGTCTTGCGGAGTACAGTGGTGTGATCTTGGCTCACCACAACCTCCACCTCCTGAGTTCAAGTGATTCTCCTGCCCTAGCCTCTAGAGCAGCTGGGATTACAGGTGCACACCACTGTGCCTGGCTAATTTTCATATTTTTAGTAGAGACAGGGTTTCACCATTTCGGCCAGGCTGGTCTCGAACTCCTGACTTCAGGTGATCCACCCACTTTGGCCTTCCAAAGTGCTGGGATTACAGGCGTGAGCCACCACACCCAGCCAAAATTAGGCATTCTTAATAAATTCATTGGCAAGAACTTTAGAAAAAAATTTTAATTGATGTGTATTGCCAAATATAATAAACTTTTCTAATAACATATTTAGTCATTTCATTTGTTTTTTACAGTGCACACTGGTTTTTGGCTGTTGTTTGTTTCCCTGGTTTGGAAGAACCAAAGTGTGAACCTAATCCTCATTACTATGAAAATGCTGTCATACAGAAATGTTCAACTGTAGAGGACAGTTGTATTTCTCCTTCAGCCAGTGAAATGGACAGTTGTTCACAAAACTCTTCTGCCAAGCCTGTAATTAAGAAGATGCTAAACAAAAAACATTGCATAGCTGTAATTGATTCCAGTTCTGGGCAGGAAGAAAGTGACCCTCGTTATAAGAGAAACATATGCAGTGTGAAATATAGTGTGAAAAAAATAAATCATACTGCGAGTGAAAATGAAGAATTGAATAAAGGAGAATCTACATCCCAGAAAGTTACTGATAGGACTAAAAGTGAGAATGGCCCACAGAATGAAGGTTTAAGTTCCACGCATCATACAGGTACGTATCTAAATGTTTTGAAAGAATGAAAAAATTTAGAATAATTTGGATATTTTAATAAACAGGATTAAGGTTGGGCACGGTGGCTCACATCTATAATCCCAGCACTTTGGGAGGCTGAGGCAAATGGATCATGAGGTCAGGAGATCAAGACCATCCTGGCTAACATGGTGAAACCTTGTCTTTACTAAAAATAGAAAAAATTAGCCGGTGTGGTGGCATGTGCCTGTAGTCCCAGCTACTCAGGAGGCTGAGGCAGGAGAATCACATGAACCCGGGAGGCAGAGGTAGTAAGCTGAGATTGTGCCACTGCACTCCATCCTGGGTGAGAGAGAGAACGAGACTCCATCTCAATAAATAAATAAATAAATAAATAGGATTAAAATCCTGTTTTTTTTTTTTAAAAAAAAATTGGATTAATAGCTGGATGTGGTGGGTCACGCTTATAATCCCAAGATTTTGGGAGGCCAAGGCAAGAGGATCTCTTGAGGCTAGGAGCTCAAGACCAGCCTGGGCAACATAGCAATACCCCATCTGTAAAAAATAAATAAATAGAAAATGTTTAAAGAATTTACTTATAATATAGTAACATAACTTTTAATTTATACTGAGGTACAATTATAATAACATTCACTCATTTTAGGAGTGTAGCTTAATGAGCTTTGATAAACATATACATACGATCATGTAATCACTACCGCAATCAAAATTGAGAATATGGCCAGGGCACAGTGACTCCTGTCTATAATCCCAACAATTTGAGGGGCCGAGATGGGCAGATCACTTGAGCTTAGAAATTTGGAACCAGTCTGGGCAACATGGTGAAACCCCGCCTCTATCAAAAATACAAAAACTTAGACATAGTGCTTTAGATCTGTGGTCCCAGCTACTTGGGAGGCTGAAGAGGGAGGATCACCTGAGCTCAGGAGGCTGAGAGGTTGCAGTGACTGGAGATGACGCCACTGTACTCCAGCCTGGGTTTCAGAATGAAACTCCATCTCAAGAAAAAACAAAAAATTGAGAACTGTTTCATCACTCCAAAAAAAACAATCTGCTTATGCCCTTTTTGTAGTTTGTCTCTTCTGTCACTCCCAGAGTGGAATTTTGAAATTGTAGTACAAGGTTTACATTTTCCATTTATTGGAACTTCGATTTATTTTTATTTCATAGGAAATTTACAGTATTCAGCCTTAACAGTAGTTGTGCAGGCTGGGCATGGTGGCTCACACTTGTAATCCCAGCACTTTAGGAGGCTGAGGTGGGTGGATCACTAGGTCAGGAGTTTGAGACCAGCGTGGCCAACATGGTGAAACTCCATCTCTACTAAAAATACAAAAATTAGGCCGGGCGCAGTGGCTCAAGCCTGTAATCCCAGCACTTTGGGAGGCCGAGGCGGGTGGATCACGAGGTCAAGAGATCGAGACCATCCTGGTCAACATGGTGAAACGCTGTCTCTACTAAAAATACAAAAAATTAGCTGGGCATGGTGGTGCGTGCCTGTAATCCCAGCTACTCAGGAGGCTGAGGCAGGAGAATTGCCTGAACCCAGGAGGCGGAGGTTGCGATGAGCCGAGATCGCGCCATTGCACTCCAGCCTGGGTAACATAAGTGAAACTCCGTCTCAAAAAAAAAAAAAATACAAAAATTAGCCAGGTGTGATGGTGCATGCCTATAATCCCAGCTACTCAGGAGGCTGAGGCGGGAGAATTGCTTGAAACCAGGAGACTGAGCTGAGATCACGCTACTGAATTCCAGCCTGAGCAACAGAGCAAGACTCTGTGTCAGAACTAAAAAAAAAGAAAAAAGAAAAAAAAAAAAGTAGTTATGCAGTCTTAGATGTATGAGACAAATTAGACCTGAGTGTTAGTAAATTAAGATCAAATGGACCGAGGCAGAAATGAAAGTTTTCTCTTCAGAATAGTTGCGTATATTCCAGTGATAGCTTGGTTCTTCATTCCTCACTCCTTCACTGTTTTCAGTGGAAAGAGGCACTGGTCCAATCTTTGCTTGTTTAAATCGTTCTTCAGCCCTAATACATTGATTTTTGTCCTTGAGTCAGTTCCATAATTGTGGAACCTGTTAAAGAAATCTAGTTTCTATTTAAATTCTTAAATTTGATATCAAGACAATTATATAATTTCCTCCCCAACCTGCAAGTAAAATAGTCCTCCCTGTAAAAACCCGTTAACAGACCGGTCGTGATGGCTCATGCCTGTAATCTCAGCACTTTGGGAGGCCGACGAGGGTGGATCACAAGGTCAGCAGTTCGAGACCAGCCTGGCCAACATGGTGAAACCCTGTCTCTAGTAAAAATGCAAAAATTAGCTGGGCATGGTGGCGGCTGCCTGTAATCCCGTAACCCCAGTTACTCAGGTGGCTGAAGCAGGAGCATCGCTTGAACCCAGGAGGCAGAGGCTGCAGTGAGCCGAGATTGTGCCATTGCACTCTAGCCTGGGCAACAAAAACAAGATGAAAAAAAAAAAAAAAAAAAAAAAAAAACCCATAACATGCTATATAATGTGTGCCTTGCAAACTTCTTTAAAACTGTGAATAGATATAATACATTTTTCTTCTTTTTTTTCCTAACACCTTGGTCATAGAACTAATAAAAATTTTTTGGATGAAAAATATTGGTATAGGATATAGAATAAATTATGTGATTCAGAAAGAACCTATCGAAAATTGCAAATCCTAAACATACTCTTGGTACTTATACCAGATTGTATTATTTTAGTGAGTCAGAAAGCTATGGTTGAGCCTTTTTTGTTTTGTTTTTTTGAGACAGAATCACCCAGTCTAGAGTGCAGTGGCACAATCTTGGCTCACTGCAACCTCTGCCTACTGGGTTCAAGCAATTCTCTTCTCTTACGTCAGCCTCCCTAGTAGCTGGGATACAGGTGCATGCCACCTTGCCTGGCCTGTTTGGATCTTATAAGAAATCTCCTAAGCAGAAAAATCTAGAATAGATTAGTGGCTGCTTGGGGCTTTTGGAGTGGACAGGTGAAGTGGATGGGAATGTAGGAAGAGAGTGACAGCCAAATGGTATGGGGTTTCTTTTTGAGATAATGAAAAGGTTTAAAAATTGGTTGTGATGATGGCTGTACGTATACTAAAAACCATTAGATTGTATACTTTAAATGGGTGTATATGGTATGTGAATTAAATTTCAGTATGGCTATATTTTTTGTCTTCTTTTGACCAGTCATCTTATATACTTCAATGTGAATTCAAATAAGTGAATTAGTGCTTGACTTAAAGCAATGGGACAAAAGCCTAGGGCTTCATATACACAAACTCCAGAGCTTTCTAGTGCCCTTTCCTACAAATTAATTTTCTGCTCAAGTAACAACTAGTTAAATTTGAGTAAGTCTCAAAAATCCTATTGGAGACCAAAGCCAAAAATAATTTTTTTTATGTAGTTTGCCTTCTTAGTACTCGTTTATCCCGTTTACTCATTTTTAAATTATAGTTTATACATTTTGTTTTGTTTTTAGTATGTGTATACCATATCAGCTACTTCTTCCTCTGAACAAATGTTTCACAAAAAAATTACATGTAGTGATTTCACATATAGTCAACAAGTGTTGATACTTATGTCAGATAACATGCTGTAGTAAGTAAGTGGAAATAGGGTTTTACACTCAACTAGGGAAATAATAATGTGTGGAATCACTACTTTCACTTGCTGTTTTTTTCACTTGACACAATATGAAATAGTTGGTTTACCATGGTTCATGAAAAATGTGTATGCTTAAACTCTAGAATCACACTCAGCAGGAAGTTCTCAGAAACTGACTCTGATTTAGAAAACCACTGATTAAATCATCATCTATCAGTTTACATCAGGTCATTTGTTTATGGAGGGAATTGACTGCATCATTTAAGTTACTTTTCTCTTGGTTTTGAAAGGCATTTGTAGTTTAGTTTGTGTAAGGCAGATATTCATATGACCACAGTTTACATAGATAATAATGATTTGCTGCTAGAAATAATCTGATTGTAATTGACTAATTCTGAATTGTGTGACGATTTTGGACAAATTTTATCGAAATACAGGTGTTTTAGCTTTAAATAGACTTAAAAATACAGATTTTTGGAAAAAATAAATTGAGATCATTCTTTTTTTTTCTTTCTTCTTTTTTTTTTTTTTTTTTGAGACAAGGTCTCACTCTGTTGTCCAGACTGGAATGCAGTGGCACAGTCATAGATCACTGAAGCCTCTACCCACTGGACTCAAGCAGTCCTCCCAACTCAACCTCCTGAGTAGCTAGGACTATAGGCATGTGCCACCTGCCTGGCAAAGTTTATTTTCTGTAGAGACAGGGTCTCCCTATGTTGCTCACACTGGTCTCAAACTTAGGTGTTCAAGCAGTCATCTCAGCCTCCCAGAGTGTTGGGTTTACAGATGTGAGCCACTACGCTCAGCCCATAGTGCTTTCTTTTTGGTTGTGGCAGATATTTGTTCTTTTTTGAGACAGTCTCACTTTCATGAAAGTTAAGAGTGCAGCAATACAATCACAGTTCACTGCAGTCTCAACTTCCCACACGCAAGTGATCCTCCCACTTGAGCTTCCTAAGTAACTGGGACCACCCGTGCATACCACTACACCTGACTAATTCTTTATTTTTTTGTAGAGACAGGGTCTCACTGTGTCACCCAGGTGATCCTTCTGGACTCAAGTGATTCTCCTGCCTGAGCCTCCCAAAGTGGTAGGATTACAGGTGCTAGGCCACTGTGCCCGGCCCCATAGTGCTTTATTGGTTATTTTAAATAGTATGCTTCTGAACACAACAGTTAGATCTATATATCTTTTTCTTCTTCTTCTTTTTTTTTTTTTTTTTAAAGACAGAGTCTCACTTTGTCATTCAGGCTGGAGTGCAGTGGCATGATCTTGGCTCTCTGCAACATCCGTTTCCCGGGTTCAAACAATTCTCCTGTCTCAGCCTCCTGATTAGCCGAGATTACTGGTGGATGCCACCATGCCTGGCTAGTTTTTGTGTTTTTAGTAGAGACGAGTTTTCACCGTGTTAGCCAAGTTGGATTATGTATCTTTTCAGAAATACATTTTGCTTCCTTTTCATCCCATCTTGTTTATATTACTTTCTTAACACCTTTTTAGTAACTTATACCAAAGTAAATTTTATCCTGTCTGTAATACGTAAAAGTCATGCTTTTTAAATTTTTGATAGAAAAATAAATAAATAAAAATTAGTTGGGCATAGTGGTGTGCACCTGTAATCCCAGCATTCTGGGAGGCCACAGCAGGAGGATGGCTTAAGCCTAGGAGTTTAAGGTTACAGTGAGTTATGATTGCATCACTGGACTCCAGGCATGGCAAAAGAGTGAAAGAAATCCTGTCTCTTAAAAATCAAAAAATATGAGGCCAGGCACGGTGGCTCACGCCTGTAATTCCAACACTTTGGGAGGCAAAGGCAGGTGGATCACTTGAGGCCAGGAGTTCAAGACGAGCCTGGTCAACATGGCAAAACCCCATCTACTAAAAATACAAAAATGCCAAGCATGGTGTTGTGCACCTATAATACCAGCTATTCAGTAGGCTGAGGCAGGAGAATCACTTGAACCCGGGAGGCAGAGGTTTCAGTGAGCCAAGATTGTGCTACTGCACTCCACCCTGGGTGACAGAGAAATACTCTGTCTCAAAAAATAAAAATGAAAAAAAGCAAGTAAGTAAAATAAAATAACATTTTGAAATGGTAGTAAATCTTACATTTCTTTGAAATATGTGTGATTAGCTTCTTTCAACAAAATAATTGATTCATATTTGTCTAAAAACAAACCTATTACTCATAGGTAATGTTCATTTTTGTCCTGAATTATATAATTTTCTATATTGTTGAAATTTTAATTATAAAATTGTGCAGTTGAATTTTCTTTTATGTTCTATGATTTGCTGTTTCTGTTATTGGATGTTCAGACGGTCGTAGCTTTCATTACTAAATATATCTGATGGCTGGGCGTGGTGGCTCACGCCTGTAATCCCAGCACTTTGGGAGGCCGAGGCAGGAGAATCGCTTAAAGCCAGGAGGCGGAGGTTGCAGTGAGCCAAGATCACGGTGTTGCACTCTAGACTGAGCGACAAGAGAGAAACTCCATCTCAAAAAAAAAAAAAGATACCTGACATTTAAAGATAAAAAGTATTTATTTGTTTACATATATACATATGTGTATGTATTTAAGTATTTATATATTTAATCATAGCTGATACCTAGTTTTTAAATTTTAATGAATTTTAGCATCTGAGTAGCAAAAACAACTATAATTGACATGTCAGTCCAGGTTTTTAAAGTAACTCACCTTATGCTTGTAGTATTATACACTAAGGCAGATTTTGTTTCCTTGACTACTATTTTGTTAATTAACTACTGGCATTAATTTCAACCTTAGATACTATGAGTGATAGACATGGCCTTTTTTATTATGTGATATGTCTTATTGATACAGATGGCTTAAGCAAAATCAGACTAAACTATGGTGATGAATCAACTGAAGGTGGTAAAATGCTTGAAGATGAACTCATCGACTTCTCAGAAGATCAGGATAACCAGGTAAAACTTAATGCTTGGCAAAAAGTTCTAATGTTTTATCTAATTACAAGTTTTTCCTGCTGAACATAGTGGCACACACCTATAGTCCCAGTGACTTGGGAGGCTAAGGCAGGAAGATGTCTTAAGCCTAGGAGTTTGAGTTCAGCCTGGGCAACATAGGAGACTCCATCTCTTTTTTTTAAAAAAAAAAAAAAAAAAAGGAAAGAAAGAAAAAAATTTTCCTTTATTAAAGTCTTGTAAAGCAATTTCTTCGACTCGTAATTTATCATGGCTTCTGAATTTGGATCATGTCTTAAAAAACAAATTCAGCTTTCAAGTCAGAAGTTGCCAGGATAAATGTTTTCATGATGTTGCTGCTGCTGCTACGGTGGTGTGGACTGAACTTTAACCTAATGCTAATTATCCCACCCTAACTCAGCTGCCACCGACACTACCCACCTTCTTCTTTCAAAGCATTTATGGGCCATACTTAACCTTTAATCTGACTTGACATTCAAGAAGCAAATGTTTAAACCTTAAATATGTGGTATATAAGTACCAAAAAAATTAATATCGTTTTCCCATTTTGCCAGTAATTTTTTTTCTCCTGTCTGATTTGATTTATATGTCATGGCAGAAGCAGATAATATTTAATTAAAGTTAACATAGATGAATTCTGACTTTTCCTTAGATTCTCTTTGCCCTAATAAACAGTATTAATACCAAGAATAAAGTATATCTGTGAATATACTTTATTTTTTAGTTACAGTTAAAGAGGATTTTATATTGAGAAAACTTTATAAGAATCCTACAGCATAGCATTTTGTTAATTCTCTGACCTTTCATTAGTTGTTAGGACATACCGAGTTGTACAGTAGTGAAGATAGCTTTATACAGTATCTTTCCTTTTTGTTTAATCTTCTGTGAACAAAAGGCATTTTATGATATCTTTTGGTATACAACATATGGCAGCTAAATATAGCTTTTCAATCCAACATATATAGGAATTACATTCATGATTTATAATAAGCACTTGTTCTTAGGCACTTTTGGTTATAGCAGTTAACCTGTGATGTGAACAAGCTAATGTAGCTGTGCCTTATTATTACTGTTATTCCTACTTTAGGTTATTACATTCGTAAAGTTGCCAGAAGCTTTCTCAAAGAACAACAGTAACCAAAAAAGGCCTTGTTTATTTTACATTCAAGAGAACCTACAGAATAAGGACACAATGTCCTTAAGTTAGCTTCTCACAAGAGAGATGGTTATATGAGTTTCTTAAGAAAAAGAGTTTCCAAAAACCCTTTAAATATTTCTAATATGAAAACATTATCCATGTAAAATAATATAGGTTATTTATATCCTATTGTGAAACAGCTGTCTTAGCCAGCAAACTAAATTTTTGTAAAAATAAACTAAAATCAGAGTAGTAACATTTGATGGGAGAAGAATCAGTCATGATATATTCGGTCTTAAAAATTTATTCTAGAATGAGTAAATGTAACAATTTGTTAAAAACTTTTGATAGTTTCTTTCCCTTAAAATGTCAGTGTTGTGGCATTAGATAATTGGAATTAAGTAACATACCACATCTCTAGTGTCTCATCACCTAAATAGAGAAAAAATTTTGACATTCATTATGAATATTTTTGTCTTCAGTGTGCTGTTTTGTTAGGCTATTATTTAGATTATATATTTTCAATATTAACAGTAGACTGTCTTTTATAGGATGATAGCAGTGATGATGGATTCCTTGCTGATGACAACTGCAATTCAGAGATAGGACAGTGGCATTTAAAGCCTACTATCTGTAAACAGTAAGCATTAACTATATCTTGCAAACTGCATAATTTTTATTTAAGTATGCTCATAAAATAAAACATAATAGGACAGTTTTTATTTAAACAAATACTTAAGCAAAACTCATAAATGCTGCCAGGTTCAGTGAGGAAACTTGAGGCATGCTATCCAGGGATTAAAATGGGAAGAATGGATAATCATTTCAGTCCTCCATTTGCCAGTTTCTCTAGCCTCTGTGTGCACATGTGCACGTCCAAGTGTTTTGTTGTGTTTGTAAACTTTTAATATTTTTTTTGTTGCGTTGTGTTTCTTTTGTTTTTGTTTTGTTTTCTTGAGACAGAACTTGCTCTCTTGCTTAGACTGGAGTGCAGTGGTATGATCTCAGCTTACCACATCCTCTGCCTCCTTGGTTCAAGTGATTCTCATGCCTCAGCTTCTGAAGTAGCTGGGACTACAGGTGTGTGCCACCATGCCTGGCTAAGTTTTATATTTTTAGTAGAGATCAGGTTTTGCCATGTTGGCCAGACTGTTCTCAAACTCCTGGCCTCAAGTGATCCACCTGCCTCAGCCTCCCAAAGTACTGGGATTACAGGTGCAACCCACCGTGCCTGGCCACAACTTTGGATAGTGAACCACTGTTCATTTTTATTAACAGTGTTTGGGAGCAGAAATCTCTATATATCAAAACAGTAACATGAGGTTGGAGTTTACACTGATTCCTTAGCTACTTTATGAAGGTTATAGAGTAACCAAAGACAGGCGTAAGAGAGATGTTCCATCCAGCTGAAAACTCCAAATAAGAGTGAGTCAGTTTGGTTTTCAGAAGTACATGTTTCTTCTGAGGTCACTCCAGAGATGCCAAACTGCTTAGGTTTAATCTCTTTTGACTTTTTTTAATAGAAAATTATTGACAGAAACTCTTAGTAAGACACTTTGAAAATGAAGCATCATTTTCATCATCATTTCATAGGAAAATAGAGACTAGGGTAGTTAAAGAATCTGCTCTTGGCCGGGCGTGGTGGCTCACGCCTATAATCCCAGCACTTTGGGAGGCTGAGGCAGGCAGATCATGAGGTCAAGAGATTGAGACCATCCTGGCCAATATGGTGAAACCCCATACCTACTAAAAACACAAAAACTAGCTGGGTGTGGTGGCACGCTCCTATAGTCCCAGCTACTCGGGAGGCTGAGGCGGGAGAATTGCTTGAACCCGGGAGGCGGGGGTTGCAGTGAGCTGAGATCGAGCCACTGTACTCCAGCCTGGCAACAGAGCTAGACTCTGACTCAAACAAACAAAAAGAACCAGTATGCTCCAAACTTTGTAAAATTTTAGCAGGAAGAACCTAGATAACTTCCAGACACAGTGGGTCACACTTCTAATTCTAGCACTTTTGAAGACCAAGGTAGAAGGAGCGCTTGAGGCCAGGAGTTCAA
>NW_022436946.1:72779199-72794317 GCF_009761245.1 Sapajus apella | reverse complement strand
AAAAAAAAAAAAAAAAAAAAAAGCCAAGTGTGGTGACTAAAAAAGAACCTAGATTTTTTTTTTTTAATATTTAAGGACTTTGGGCTCTACATTAGACTTCCTTACTTGAGTTTACAACATAACTTCACAGAATTAAAATATTGAAAGTTGAATCATCAGCTGTCAACATATTTATATACAGAGGGTTCTGAAGTGGAATCTCTTGAAAAAAATCCCCACCACATTCTAAACTAATTATTTTATGTGATGATTACCTGTTTTGTTATCTATAATAAGTTTTAGTTAAAAATGAGATTTTTGCCGGGCGCGGTGGCTCACGCTTGTAATCCCAGCACTTTGGGAGGCCGAGGCGGGTGGATCATGAGGCCAAGAGATCGAGACCATCCTGGTCAACATGGTGAAACCCCGTCTCTACTAAAACTACAAAACATTAGCTGGGCATGGTGGTGCGTGCCTGTAATCCCAGCTACTCAGGAGGCTGAGGCAGGAGAATTGCCTGAACCCAGGAGGCGGAGGTTGCGGTGAGCCGAAATCGCGCCATTGCACTCCAGCCTGGGTAACAAGAGCGAAACTCCGTCTCCAAAAAAAAAAAAAAGAGATTTTTGGCTGGGCAAGGTAGCTCATGCCTATAATCCCAGCACTTTGAGGGGCTGATAGGGCAGATAGCTTGAGCCCAGGAGTTCTATACCGGCCTGGGCAGCATGGAAAAACCCCATCTCTACAAAAAAATACAAAAATGAGCTGAGTGTGGTCACACCTGCCTCTAGTCCCAGCTCCTCAGGGGGCTGAGGTGGGAGGATCACCTGCGCTCAGGACATTTAGGCTGCAGTGAGCCATTTTTATGCCACTGCACGTGGTGACAGAGTGAGACCCTGTCTAAAAAAAATGGGCCAGGGTGGGAGGATTATTTTCTTTTTACTTTTTCATGGCCCTTCTTTTGTTGATGTAGAATATCAGGATGTTCAAATATTTAGAATTGTTTTGACTTTTTACTAATTTTGAAGTACTTTTGGAAACCAACTATGGAATTTTAGTATTAAATATTTATAGCTAAGATATGGTTAATATTCTTTAATTCAATATTTAATATATCCACAGATACTTAAGTATTAATAAATTATAAAGTTCATATGTGTCTATAAAGTTCATTTATTTTCCCTCAGTAGTACTGAGTCATACGAAAGGGATTTTGAAGATTTTTAATTTGATTGTTTATAATATGCCACTTTTAATCCTTTTATGCCTTTGTAATATTATGAAGTATTCAACTTTTGGTCATTTTTACCCTGCAGACCTTGTATCCTACTTATGGACTCACTCCGAGGCCCTTCTCGGTCAAATGTTGTCAAAATTTTAAGAGAGTAAGTTCACACTTGATTTCGTATTCTGATGGGGATGAAGAGCTATGTATTTTTATATATGTGTTTATTCTTAACATATATGAATTATTGCAGGTATTTAGAAGTGGAATGGGAAGTTAAAAAAGGAAGCAAAAGAAGTTTTTCCAAAGATGTTATGAAGGGCTCTAATCCAAAAGTACCACAGCAAAACAACTTCAGTGACTGTGGTGTATACGTATTGCAGTATGTGGAGAGCTTTTTTGAGGTGGGTTTCAATTTGTTGGATCTGGTATAATAAATACTAAAATAGTTCATTTGAGTTTACCTTAGTAAAAAACACAATAAGCAAATATTTTAAAGAGTTTTAAAATTATCGTTTCAAAAATTA
This sequence comes from Sapajus apella, assembly GCF_009761245.1. NCBI lineage: Eukaryota > Metazoa > Chordata > Mammalia > Primates > Cebidae > Sapajus > Sapajus apella. The sequence continues at coordinate 72,792,589 of NW_022436946.1, read as the reverse complement.
TTTGGAGCAAAATCTTCTAAATAGAAGAACTTTCATGGCATTTTAAAAATAGTGTATTTCATTATTTAAAAAAATAGTATATTTACAGTTCATCAAATCCAAGGCTTGTTGAGTTCGTTCTACCACTGAACAATCAACCTGCCCTCTCTACTGGCTCTTTCCACCTTAAGAAATCTCTCCCATGATTCATACTACCGCTTTTACCCTCTTTTCTCCTCTTCATAGATATATTTCTTCAGAAGTGTTTATACTCACTCCCTAATTCTACAGATTCTACTTCTCAAATCTCTAAAATCCAGTATCCTTACCCTTATGTTAAAATTGCTTTTGACCTCTCAACACCCTTTGACACTGTGACTATTTTTTCCTCACTCTCTTGCTTTGACTTCAGAGGTACAGTACCACACATACCTCTCTTGGATATTCTTTACAGTGATATTGACTTCTATCTTCATCTGCCATATAGTGGATGACCTCTAGGCTCTGTGAATTGCATCACTTAATGTCAAATAGGTTTATTATTTTATCCTCAAGTGTCACTATTCTCAACTGCTATACCAATCTCTAACAGATTTCTATACCTCCTGCTTTCTGTTTTTCACAGTTTTCCAAAAACATAAATCTAATCCTGTTACTTTCCTACTTTAAATTTTATATAGTGGCTTCCTGTTGCTGTTTATTTACAGACCAAAATCTTTCACATGACTGAGAAGCACCTATGTGATCTCATCCCCTATTTAAGCTTCTAGCCTCATTTTCCCACCATTTTCACTCTAGCATTTAATACATCAGCCACCTGAACACTATTGTTTCGTGTTCTTTCTTGCCTCTAGGCCTTGATTCATATTTCCTTACCTGGAATACTCTTTTATTGCTTCTGTCATACCTTGGCTATCTAACATCTATTCATTCTTCAGGTCTTAGCCTAAACATCACTTCCTCTTGGAATTGCATTAAACCACCAGATAAGTATTTTCACAGTATTCTATACTTCTGTCATAATACTTGTCATATTCCTTGTTTTAGTTGTTGAATTACCTGTCTTTCTAAACCGGAGCTGGCAAACATTTTAATAAAAGTAGTAAATATGTTGGGCTTTGCAACTTATACAATCTCTGTTGCCTCATAGTTGTGCTTTTGCCCAGCAAAAGCATCTGCAGACTATATATGTAAATGAATTAGTGTGGCTGTGTTTCAATAAAACTTTATTACAAAAACAGGCAGTGGGCAGAATTTGGTCCACTGGCAACAGTTTGCCAAACCCTGATCTAGACTATAAGATCTGTGACAGAAACTGTCTTTTATCTCCAGTACCTAGCACAGTGTTTGGCATGTGATAGATAATACACAAATACACAGATACATACTGAATGAGTTGTTGGGTTTTCTTATTTTTAATTTTGGAATCTTTCTGTGATGGAAACAAAAGGTTATTTATTACAGTTTTCTAATATGCATTTAATTATTTTATTTTCAGAATCCAATTCTCAATTTTGAACTACCTATGAATTTGGCAAACTGGTTTCCTCCACCAAGAATGAAAACAAAAAGAGAAGAAATCCGAAATATAATTCTGAAGCTGCAGGAAGATCAGAGCAAAGAGAAAAAAAAACATAAAGACACTTACTCAACAGAAGCACCTTTAGGCGAAGGAACAGAACAATATGTCAATAGTATCTCAGATTGACCATTTCTGTTACTTGTCAGTTCTGCCTTCTGAAACTAAATGACTTTCAAGTTTGGGTATAGACAGTAAAGAACTGAAGTGCTTACTACTCAGTGATTTAGAAATTTCGATGCTTGTATAAATGTCATATAATTAATTTCCAAAGGAGTATGTATTAAGTAAAAGTCTGTAAATATGTTAATGAGGCCAATTTTTTCAGCATTTATAATTATTTTTTTCACTTGTTAGGAAGTTTTTGTTATGTATTTTCTGTTCATAGTACCTAAAATTGCAACTTCTAAACACAAATAAAGAGAAAATATTTATAGGAGGAAATGATTAATTTGATATTCTTTAGTGAACTTGTTTAATTCCTCAGTGGGTGTGACATGTTTCATGGGATATTCAAATATCTATGGTAATATTTTGACCCTTTACATTTGTTCTAAAATAAGTCACAACATGAAAATAATATTAAATCTAAGATACTTTGAACTAAGCATCTTTATATGCTTGTATAACAGGAAAAAAGTAACAGGTTTTCAATTTCAGCACACTCCCTTGTGTTTAGTGAACCCAAGAAATGTAATGAATATTTATAATTTTACACAAATATTTAAGCAGCATTAAGAGCAATTCAAAAACGTAAACTTATACTACTAAAAAATAACTATTCTAACTATTCTTGCATATGTTATCATGAAATACATTTTTGAAGACGTCAAAGACTCAGGTTAAAACTATTTTGGTAAGTACAGCTTGAATTTCAAATATCCCATGTTACCTTTCTATATTATAGCTTAAAGTATGCTACACTCTGTCATATAGTTAATTGGTAGCATTTTTATTCTGTGTAACACAGGAATTTAAATAGGAACTTACTATTTTTTGTAAAGCTTTTGCTATTTTTTCCATTGCTCATTTTGTTCTTGTCCTTTTGATAAAGTATCAGACTTTTGCTTCAGTATGTTATTTTTTACATGTAAAAGTACTGTATTCAACCAATTGCATAATACAGCAAAAATCTTTGAATTCCTCTTTAAAAGTACTAAAATTTGATGGTTTCAATGACAGATTTACAGCACAAATAGGGATCTTGCATATATCTGCAGAAACGTCATTGTTTTTCAGATGAAATGGTATACACTTCTTTCAAATGAATTTTGAGACTTGAAACTTCTTTTAGTCGTTTTTTGCTAAATATTGAATTTTTAAGTATACATATATCAAAAAAAGTTGAGAATAGAAAGAAGGCCTAATCATCAGCAATTATTTTTAAGTTGGCCATCTCTGACATTGCAATCAACATCTTACGGTATTTTTTTGTTTTAATAAAGTCCCATGGGTGTGTATAGAGTGAAGGGGAGTGTTAACAACAACCAAAAAATATCTATTGAGACATAATAGATTCTCAATAAGAGAAATGTTAAAATGTAAGGAAGGTCATCATTAGTGATATCAATTACAGTTTGTTACTTTGAACGATCTTTATTTCTGATTAGCTGTTTTTAGTGATAACTTAGAGCTGTTAGCTCAGGTAATTAGCTCAGATATGAAAAGCTTAATTTTATTATTTACTGAACATGGCAAAATGCTTTTCAATCTGTAATCAAACATAAAATATTGAAATTGTCCTTTTTAAGAAGGCTAATAGCAATAAGCAAAATTGGCATAATTTTTTAAGTGAGCTATATTTTGTCGTAATCTGAAGGTATTGAAAAACTATTCTAAAATGCCTATTTGTTTTTGTATTAATTTGTAATGGTTACATTTTGCATTATAGATAATTTATCCCTTGTACCAACTCAAGTCAATCACATTTTAAACTGAAAAATATAGATTAATGTGTATCAGCTTTCTAGAGGTAGAATACTCAGCTATTTGATGGTACTTCCCCCACTCCATGTGAAATTTTATTTTTGGAAATTATGCTAGTGACTTTGCAATATACATCGAAATCGTTGGAGGCTGCCAGGCTGAGCTTCAGAACTAGACTTTCATCTTTGATGTATATGCACATTCACTTGATAATTGTGTACTCTGGTACTTCTGTGTAGTTTAAAGTGGGATCAGCCTTTTAAAATGTGTTATTAGTACTTAGAAGTTGTGAAACAGAACTTAGAGAGGTTTGTTACTAGACACTGAAACTGCATGACAAGTATCTGGTGTCTTAACTAATTAGATAGATCTGTTGTATTGGTTTTCTTGTTGGATAGAATAACAGTTAATCATTTTTAGAGGAGTTTTAGATTACTTGCCATAAAATTTGTATGTGTCTCAGCTCTTGTTAGTTTAGGAGCAGAGGTGGTGTTTAGTCCTTTCCTTTAATGTTGCTGTACTACTTCAGACAGCGGAAAACTTAATGATATTTCAAGTTCACATAACCCTAAAACAGCCTTTCTTTGTGTCATAACTTGTGCTTAAACTTTTAGTCAATTAAATGTAGGAGGTTTTATTTGAAAGCATAAAATAATTCTCTAAATTACAACTTGTTTTAAACCACTGAAATGAATTCACTAATTTTTTTTTTAAAAACTATGATCTCTGAAAACCATAAGATAATGTAAAAAGAATGTCTTAATTCCCCCAAAATCAAAAATTGTACTTAAAATCTCAGAGAATTCACTGAACAGAAATAAATAATAATTAACATACTTTAATATATAATATGACCAACAGTTTGGTGGAGCAAAGCAACTGTAATATAACAATGGAAGGGAATAATTTAGTCAGAAGAAACAACTCTTAAGAGTCAGTGTAGTGCTATATGTCTAGAATAGATACAGATAACAAGGCTACTCTGTAGATCACTGTAAGGACAAAAGGAGAGGGAGATTATTGAGGCGAACTACAGGCTGTCTAGTCAAGTGGATGTAAGTAAATAGTTGAAGACCACTAAGTGCAGAGAGGCAAAACCAGACTGTATCTACTAAACAATGTGCCAGAATACTCCAACAGGTACATTTGTCATTTTTCTACTGAGGAAGAAGAAAAAGGGTTATGAAAACTGTTATTCCAAACTTATTACCTGTAGAAGGAGAATTGGTTGATGAAGTGAAAGCAATGTGAATTACGGAGGAAAATAGCCCAGCCCTACCGTCTTAATTCTTAGAAGCCGATCAAGGAATATTGCTAGAGTTATCTAAAATACCATTAAGGAAACCAGAGTACAATATACTCAGAGAAAGATGCCGTAGACCCATAGCCTAAAATACTCATAAAAGTGAAAAGCATAGAGGTCTTTATTGTCTTTATTACAAATGATTATGGTTAAATGGTTCTTAGTGGACATGATTACAGTGAGAAGGATGGTACCCAAAAATATTTTTTTTCCTTTTTTGAGACAGGGTCTCAGTGTATCACCCAGGCTGGATTGTAGTGGCATGATCTTGGTTCACTGCAACCTCCACCTCGCTGGCTCAAACGATTCTCCCACCCCAACTTCCCAAGTAGCTGAGACTGAGGCGCATGCCACAAAACGGATTTTTATCTAAACATGTATTAAAATCATCCAAGGAGATTTACAAACTATAAGAATTTCCCAGTTATTTCTGGTGTACACCTTCTTGTGGCAAACCACTGATTTAAAAGGATCAGTATATGTCAGGTGGCTTTCTAGTTGTTGGTCCCAAAGGTAGTGGGGCTTGTCTGCGTTTTTCTTCTCATTAGTGCTTTAAGATAACGCTTTAAGTGCTTTCCTCAAATTCCCATTGAGAACTTGATTGATGAGATCATTAAAGTGCTGTTACTAAGCCTTGAGAAATTAAAGTATAGGTGGAGTATCTCTTATCTGAAATGCTTCAGACCAGAGGTGTTTCAGATTTTTTTGTATTTTAGAGTGTTGTATTCATACTGTTGAGCATTCCAAATCTGAAATGCTCCAAGGAGCATTTCTTTTGTGTGTTGTATCAGTGCTCAAAATGTTTTGGATGTTCAGATATGAGATGCTCAACCTATATTAAACTACTCATATGTTAGATACTGGCAAATGTCCTGATTTTCAAAGGGAAAAAGATTTTTCACATTATAAAGTAATTCTTGATAAGACTCTAAGATGAATCGTCAAAAGACTAGTTTGTGAACTCTTAAAAAGCAGGGATCACTGGGATCATATTGTGGGATCGTGGGACCACTAACAGCAAGATTGTTTTATAGATATATACAGATTTTTTTTTTTTTTTTTTTTTTTTTTTTTTTTTGAGACAGGATCCTGCTCTATCACCCAGGCTGAAGTGCAGTGGCATGGTCTTGACTCACTGCAGCCTCAAACTCCTGGGCTCAAGCAATTCTGCTTTAGCGTGAGTAGCTGAGACTACAGGTGTGTGCCACTACATTTGGCTAATGTTTTGTTTTGTTTTTTGTAGAGATGGAGTTTCATCATGTTGCCCAGGCTGGTCTTGAACTCCTGGGTTCAAGTAATCTAACTGCCTCAGCCTCCCAAAGCGCTGGGACTACAAGCGTGAGCCACTGTGCCCAACCTGTTTAATATTTTTTAATGGGATTCTGGACCAGTTAATCTGTAGAATGCAGATAGACCAGGAATTCTCAAAGTGTGTTTGATAACTTTGTTTTCATACATAATAGATTATGTGGTCATTTAAATTTAGAAAACAGTTTAAGCAGGTCTCCTCATGAGACTTCTTCAAGCCTTTAATAGGCTAATGTGCAGAACACAGCATTACTGTAGAATTTGGCCATATCCTCTTTCTGTCCTGGACTTGCTTTCTACTTCCTTATAAATGCTACCCATCAGAAGACACAGTTTTAACTATTGAGGGTGTTTGTGGACTGACATTCAATACAAGATGCTTTTGAAATTGGTTTGAGGTTTTGGGGTTTTTTTACATTTTATTAATAGTTGGGTATGGCGGGGCACGGTTGCTCATGCCTGTAATCCTAGCACTTTGGGAGGCTGAGGCGGGCGGATCACAGGTCAGGAGTTTTGAGACCAGTCTGGCCAACATGGTGAAACCTCGTCTCTACTAAAACTATAAAAATTAGCCAGGCATGGTGCGCACCTGTAGTCCCAGCTACTCGGGAGGCTGAGGCAGGAGAATTGCTTGAACCCGGGAGGGAAGGTTGCAGTGAGCTGAGATCATGCCACTGCATTCCAGCCCAGGCGACAGCGGGACTCCATCCCCCCTCAACCCCCAAAAAAGTTAGGTATATATATAATTCAGAAACTTGAAAATAAGTGACTAGTCTTAGGGAAATGAAATTTAATAAGGAGAATTTTTCTTTAATCATGATGAAAATAACTATTAAGAAAAAGTAAATATTTTTTATACAAGTGGATTCTTCTAGAAAAAAATTGCGTGATACTAATATGCTGTAAAGTTATTAAATCCCCTAACTTTCTCATATACAAATAGCAATTGTGTAAAAATATGAAAGTGAATTGAAAGATTATCTTGAGGCTTTTCCTTCTCTTTATATATGAACCACTTAACTGCTAGATTAAACTCCCAACTTCCACTCAGTTATCTTTTATCATAGAATTAAAGTGCAATAGACAAACTTTAAACCTTGAATCACTTTTCTTCTAACGACATCTGTGCAAGAAAGTACTCTTGGAGTTTGGCACGGTAATGCACATCTGTAGCCCCAGCTACTTGGGAGGCTAAGGTTGGAGGATCCCTTGAGCCTAGGAGTTCAAATCCAGCCTGAGCCACAAAGCAAGACCTTCATATCTTTAGAAAAATTGCCTCATTAAAAAAAAAGTTTAAGTATTCTGTAAGCTAGAAATTATTGTTATTAGCTTTCAGTGTTTTTAACCCCTAAAAAAACTGAAAACAAGTTGCTGAACCTGTTGGAAAATATATTATTACATAATCATAATTAGCTTTATACATGGTAGCAGGAGAAGTTTTGATCAAAAACAAGCTATATGAAAATAAATTAGTTCTTTATTTTTTGAATAAATGTTTTGAGTGTCTACTTTGTACTAGATGCTGGTGACAAAATAGCCAAACAGATACTATCTTCTTCCTTCCTGGAGCTTTCTTATAGTGAATTGGGGAAGACATGCTAATCAGCCATACAAATTAATAATTTGAAGTAAGTATCATGTAGGAAATTCATAGACTATATTAAGATAAGATAGCTTCATCTGGGAAAGTTAGGGAAGTCCCCGAAGGTGTAACATTTGAACAACTAAAAGTCTGGGAGGGGAAGAGAGGATAGTGCTTGTAGGCTATGCAAAGAGTCTGACGTAGGAAGATGTGTAATTTGTTCTAGATGATAATGGCCTTATTTATTAAGGATGCCAGATATTGGTCTAAGCATTTTATTATTTTTAATTTTAATTTAATTTTATTTTTCTGAGATGGAGTCTCACTCTGTTGCCCAGGCAGGATCTCAGCTCACTCCAACCTCCACCTCTTGGGTTCAAGCAATTCTCCTACCTCGGCCTCTGCATAGCTGGGATTACAGGCATGCGCCACCATGCCCAGCTTATTTTTATATTTTTAGTAGAGATGGGGTTTCACCATGTTGGCCAGGCTGGTCTTGAACTCCTAACCTCAAGTGATCACCCACCTCAGCCTCTGAAAGTGCTAGGATTACAGGCGTGAATGACCACACCTGACTAGTCTAAGCATTTTAAATCAATGAATTCACTTATTCTTCACAACAACCTAATAAGAGGTGTAATGTTGGCCAGGTGTGGTGGCTGACACCTCTAATCCCAGCACTTTGGGAGGCCGAGGCAGATGGATCACGAGGTCAAGAGATCGAGACCATCCTGGCCAAAACAGTGAAACCCCATTTCTACTAAAATACAAAAATTAGCTGGGTGTGGTGGCGCACGCCTGTAGTCTCAGCTACTCGGGAGGCTGAGGCAGGAGAATTGCTTGAAACCGGGAGGTGGAGGTTGCAGTGAGACGAGATCACACCACTGCACTCCAGCCTTGTGCCTGGCGAAAGAGCAAGACTCTGTCTCAAAAACAAAAAAAGATGTAATGTTATTACTCCCAATTTCCAGGACAAAGAAATCTAAAGAAACAGTTTCCCCAGCAAGACTGGGTTTTGAATTCACAACTTTACCTAGAAGCTAGGTTAACCTGTACTAGATAAAGTGAAAATAAGATGTACCTATTTTTTTTAGAGATGCAATGCAGCATAATCTTGATTATTACTGAAACTGGTTGTATAGGGGTTTGTTGAATTATGTTATTCTTTAAAGATGTGTAAACATTTTCATGATTTTAAAAATAAAAATCTGTAATACGAGTTCAAAATGAAATGGAAAGGTAAGCTGGGATCTAATAGCAGAGCCTTGAAGCTATGTTCAACTTTTTGGTCATGGCTGGGCTCCTTGGCTCTCACTTGTAATCCTAGCACTTTGGGAAGCCAAGGTGGGTGGATCACCTGAGGTCAGAAGTTTGAGACCAGCCTGGCCAACATGGTGAAACCCTAACTCTACTAAAATAAAAAATCAGCTGGGCGTTGTGGCGGGTGCCTGTAATTCCAGCTACTTAGGAGGCTGAGGCAGGAGAATCACTTAAGCCCGGGACGTGGAGGTTGCAGTGAGCTGAGATCATGCCACTGTACTCCAGCCTGGGTAACAAGAGCGAGACTCCTGTCTTTAAAAAAAAAAAAAAAAGATTGATTTTGGTCAGTATTCTTAAACGACATGGAAGCATTTCAAGCAGAGGAATAACATCAAATGTGAATGTTGGAAAGATCACAAGGGTAATGAAAGACTAATGGGGACAAGAATGAATGTAAACCTCTAGTAGTAAGTAAACTAATTATCAAGTAGTATAGTTAGGCTAAAAGATACAATTATGCCTGTGATCATAGGAATGCTGAAATAGGCATAACGTAGATATTTCATTGGAAACGTTTCTTTTAGAAACATGCAATAGGAATAGCAAATAGGCCAGGCATTGGCACACACCTGTAATCCCAGCACTTTGGGGGATTCAAGGCAGGAGGACCGCTTGAGGCCAGGAGTTCAAGACCAGCCTGGACAACATAGCAAGGCCACATGTCTACAAAAAAAATTAAAATCCCAGCTACCTGGGTGGCTGAGATGGGGGGATTGCTTGAGCCCAGGAGTTCAAGGCTGCAGTGAACTGTAATCAAATGACTGCATTCCAGTCTGGGTAATCCCTGTCTCAAAAAAGGAAATGGTTGGTTGGCTTTGTCTTAGAACTTCTGTTTTTTTCTTTATGAAGAAAGGATTTAGCTAAATATATACAGCTGAAATAGGGACAAAATGACTAACTGAAAACATTTATAGAAAATTGGTGTTAATTTTTTTAAGAGACATTCTTACTCTATTGGCCAGGCTGGAGTGCAATGGCATCATCATAGCTCACTGCAACCTTGACCTCCTGGCCTCAAGCGATCCTCCTGCCTCAGCCTCCTAAAGTGCTGGGATTACAAGTGTGAGCCACTATGACCAGCCAGAAAATTGATTTTAAAAGTAAAATTGTGTATAAAACATGTGATTCCACCAAAGAAAAAATAGCAATAAAACACCAAAGGTTTGTAATTTTTAAAATACAAAGATAAAAAGAATATAAAATTAGCATGGAATATCAAAACTCTGTTATTTCCAGAGGAAAAGATTCTATTAATGTGAAAACAATTTATTATACTTGACCTACTCAGGCAGCATTTCCAAATATGCTAAAGAAACTGTCCAAAGTTCTTGTAACATATCTCATTATGTTTTGCATCACTTGCCTTCTCCCATCCCATTCTCCTGTCACAGCTAATCGGATTTAGGGTAGATACTTGATCTCAATGAAAGATAGTATAGTGATAAGACCTAGCAGATTAAAAAAACAAGCAAATCAAAAACAGGCCAATCAGATTTGAAGATTGGGAATTTAGATGGAAAATAAGGAACAAATTTGCAGATTGGAAGAAGAGAGAAGATGGTGTGTTAAAATGACAGTCTAATAAATTACCTGATTTCTTTTTCTTTCCCAGAGACAGAGTCTTCCTCTGTCGCCCAGGCTGGAGTGCAGTGGTATGATCTCTCCTCACTGCAAACTCTGCCTCCCAGAGTCAAGCAAGTCTCCAGTCTCAGTCTCCTGAGTAGCTGGGATTACAGGCACACCATCATGCCCAGCTAATTTTTGTATTTTTAGTAGAGACGGGGTTTCACCATGTTGGCCAGGCTGGTCTTGAACTCCTGACCTTGTGATCTGCCCGCCTTGCCCTCCTAAAGTGCTGGAATTACAGGCGTGAGCCACCATGCCCGGCCAAAAATTACCTTATTTCTAAGACTGACATTTTTTCCTCATATTTTAATCTCTAAAATAAAGCTACATCTTATCAAATAAGGAAACTTGGGTTTGCTTCAGAATCACCTGGAAGGCTTGATAAACCGCAGATTACTGGGCACTGTCCCCAGAATTTCTGATTCAGGGATTTTCCAGTGGGGTCTTCAAATTTACATTTCCAACAAGTTCTCAGGCAAGATCACAGAGATGTATGGCTTCTTAGTATTGTTTTCAGCCAGGTGTGTGAAAACCTCTTAATGCAGGTAAGACCAAGAAAGCACCAAGCATAAAAGCATCAGGATTCAATGAAACATGTATAAAATAATTTGATCATATATATCCAACAATATTTTACTTGTAATCACAATTAAACGTGAATAACTTTGAGCCATGTGATCATACCATAAAGCTTTGCTTTTTAAATTATTATAGTCTGGATTTAATTTCCTTTATAACCTATTTTAACTTTGTATGTATTCTTTCATATCTTTCCCTATATTCATATACTCTTATATATATCTATATTTAGTAATACATGTATAAGGGTATATTTGTAAATTGTTTTTCGTATAAAAACTGGATAATTATATAAACATTTATCAGAATCTTTCTTTTGTCTCAATATAACTTGTGGAAATCCAGGCCATCTGGTATAATTAAAGTTTATTTTATGATGGACCATTATTTATTTAGCTATTCCCTTGCTCTATCAGTTTCAATAGGCTTGCAACAGCAACGATTCCGAAAACTCAGGACTTAGCCTCCCAAAAAAGTTTCCTTTGTTTGGTCATGCTCCATGCCCCAAAGAGGAAAATAGAGGTGCTCTGCTCATCAGTTACTCAGCTACCCTGACTGGTGAAGCTCTAGGTTGATACAAACTTCCACACCTACTCCAGAGTGGGGCGTGAAACTGATGAGCAGCACATTGACTCTTCCAGCTTCTACCCAGAAGTGGCACATCACTTCCATTCACATTGCACTGCTCTAAAGTCAGTGGACACTCCTAACTTCGGAAGGAACAAATCAGTTTACCCTCACCATATTTCCAGAAGGAGAGGAATATTTGTGACTACCACATTAATGGGCATTCACTTGCTTCCAGTTTTTTTCAATCATCGTTGTCTAAAATATTTATCTGATTCTTCATATGCTGGTAGTTTTATTTTGGAATAGTTTTTCAAGGATTGTAGGATCAAAGGTCATATGTATTTTTAATTTTTATAGCTATGACCATCTTTTCTAAAAGGATGTAAGACTAAATTTTCTATAGCCATTATAATACAATTTCTCCTGAATCCCAATCAACAATAGGTATTATATCTCTTTTAATTTTGCAAGCCTTTTGCATATAAAGCTATCTTTCATTATTTCTTTGATTTGCATTTCCCTCATTATTAGTTTAAAAATATTTTTTTTTTTAGGCGGAGTCTCTTGTCACCCAGGCTGGAGTGCAGTGGCGAGATCTCAGCTCACTGCAACCTCCACCTCCTGGGTCAAGTGATTCTCCTGCTTCAGCCTCCTGAGTAGCTGGGGTTACAGGCACGTGCCACCATGCCCAGCTAATTTTCGTATTTTTAGTAGAGATGGGGTTTCACCACATTGGCCAGGTTGATTTGGAGCTCCTGACCTAAAGATATCTGCCCGCTTCAGCCTCCCAAACTGCTGGGATTACAGGCATGAGCCACCGCGCCCAGCCCATCATTAGTTTAAATTTGAGCATTTTTTTTTTTTCTGTGTTAGCTGTTGCCTATCATTTGTCCATTCTCCACTGGATTAGTCTTTTTTTTCACAATATTTAAGCCTTCTACATATAATATCATTGCCATCTGTGCTACAAATGTATTTTTTCCTAATTTATTATTTGTCTGTAGACTTTGTGGTGTATTTTCCATACCAAAGTTTTTATTTTTAACTATCTTTTGAGTTTTCATTCTTGGTTAAGACATTCCTTTTTGGCCGGGCGCGGTGGCTCAAGCCTGTAATCCCAGCACTTTGGGAGGCCGAGGCAGGTGGATCACGAGGTCAAGAGATCGAGACCATCCTGGTCAACATGGTGAAACCCCGTCTCTACTAAAAAAATACAAAAAATTAGCTGGGCATGGTGGCACGTGCCTGTAATCCCAGCTACTAAGGAGGCTGAGGCAGGAGAATTGCCTGAACCCAGGAGGCGGAGGTTGCGGTGAGCCGAGATCGCGCCATTGCACTCCAGCCTGGGTAACAAGAGCGAAACTCCGTCTCAAAAAAAAAAAGGAACTAGATAAATTTTTGGAAAGTTAGAAAATATTAGAACTAATTCAAGAAGTAAACAGCTTGATTGGATTATGTACACTTAGAAGATACTGGCAAAGTTAAAAGGTTACACAAGGACCGGGACAGTTATTGCATTTAATTTTTTTTTTTTTTTTCCCCAGAGGCAGGGTCATTCCAGAGGCTGGGCCACTGTTCCCAGCTAGATCTGAATTTTTTTTTTTTTTTTTTTTTTTTT
>NW_022436946.1:72741633-72779099 GCF_009761245.1 Sapajus apella | reverse complement strand
TTGTATTTTTTAGTAGAGACGGGGTTTCACCATGTTGACCAGGATGGCCTCGATCTCTTGACCTCGTGATCTGCCCACCTCGGCCTCCCAAAGTGCTGGGATTACAGGTGTGAGCCACCGTGCTCAGCTAGATTTGAATTTTTAAATTAAATTTGGGCTGGGTGTGGTGGCTTACACCTGTAATCCCAGCACTCTGGGAGGCTAACAAACGAAGATTGCTTGAGCCCAGGAATTTGAGACTAGCCTAGGTAAGCCCATCTCTACAAAATACTTTTTAAATTAGCTGGCATGCTGGCACAGGTCTGTGGTCCCAGCCACTCACTAGGCTCATGTAAGAGGATCGCTTGAGGCCAGGGGATTGGGGCTACGGTGAGCTGTCGGGACACCACTACACACCACCTGGGTGACAGGGCAAGACTGTGTCTCCAAAAAAATAAATAAAGTTTAAAAATAGGGAACTAAAATAGAAATAATTAAAAATACTAAATTTGCCAGGCGCAGTGGCTCACGCCTATAATCCTAACACTTTGGGAGGCCGAGGTGGGTGGATCCCCTGAGGTCAGGAGCTCAAGATCAGCCTGGCCATCAGGATGAAATCCTATCTTTAAAAAAATAAATAAATAAATAAATAAAAATAAAAATACTAAATTTGAGGCAATTTGAACTATTCTAGGTCGTATAAATCAATGAAAACATCTCAAATCATTTATTAAGCCAGCATAGATTTAATTTAGAAATTCTAGTAAAGATGTAAAAAAAGCAACAAATAATATACTAAATAGTAAAACACTTAAAACCATTTAAATATTAAGAATTGGCTGGGAGAAATGGCTCACACCTGTAATCCCAGCACTTTGGCAGGCTGAGGTGGGTGGATCACAAGGTCAGGAGTTCGAGACCAGCCGGGCCAATACGGTGAAACCCCATCGGTACTAAAAATACAAACATTAACCAGGCGTCGTGGCACGCACCTGTATCCCCAGGTACTCGGGAGACTGAGGCAGGAGAATCGCTTGAGCCTAGGAGGTAGAGGTTGCAGTGAGCTGAGATCCCGTCACAGCATTCCAGCCTGGGCAACAGAGTGAGACTCCATCTCAAAAAAAAAAAAAAAAAAAAAATTAAAATACTAAGAACTAGACAATGCTATTCAACGTTGTTTCTTCACATACAGCAAATATTCTAATGTAAGAAAAATGAAATAACTGGTATAACCTTTGGAAAATAAATAAAAAGAACATTTCTGTTGATTAGGTAATGATACAACTAGAAAGCTTATAAAACTTGCCGGGCGTGGTGGCTCACGCCTGGAATCCTAGCACGGTGGGAGGCTGAGGTGGGTGGATCACCTGAGGTCAGGAGATCAAGACCAGCCTAGCCACCATGGTGAAACCCCATCTTTAAAAGAAAAAAAAAAAAAGAAAGCTTATAAAACTTAAAAAAATACCACTGGAACAAATAAGATAACTGGGCAATGCCTGGATAAAAAACTAATTCTAACAATAAGAATGTAAAAAAGGAATTGAAAAAAAAATTCATCATAATAACCAACAACTATTAAAATACTTAGGAATAAACCTAACGAAAAAGCATATGACCTAAATGAGAGAACTAGGCAACCTCATCCATGAGCACAAGACCTACGAAGAATCATGTTTTCAGAAACAAAGGCAAAATACTGTAAAATTTTGATTCCTTTCTAGTATTCTGTTACTATAATGCAATTTTATATAATGTCAGTAGTGTTAGTGGTGGTGTTTTAATTTTTTTTAACATCTCAAAGCTTGCCAAGGCGCTGTGGCTTATGCCTGCAATCCCAACGTTTTGGGACACTGAAACACGAGGATGGTTTTAGCCCAGGAATTTGAGATTGTAGTGAGCTATGATGACACCACTGCACTTCAACCTGGGCGACAGAGTGAGACCCTGTCTCTTGAAAAAAACAAAACAAAAAACAAACCAAACAAAAAATACCTCAAAACTTAGATCAAAGGAAAAATTCCTGAAGGAAGTCAAGAAAAGAAATATCAGCATGGCTGGGTGCAGTGGCTCACACCTGTAATCCCAGCACTTTGGAAGGCTGAGGTGGGGGAATCACTCGAGGCCAGGAGTTTGAGCCAAACATAGCCAGCACAGCAAAACCCCATCTCTACTGAAAATATAAGAAATTTGCTGGGCGTGGTGGCACATGCCTATAGTCCTAGCTATTCGGGAGGCTGAAGCATGAGAATCACTTGAACCAGGGAGGTGGAGGCTACAGTGAGCCGAAATTATGCCACTGCATTCCAGTGTGGGTAACATCTCAAAAAAAGAAAAAGAAAAAGAAAAGAAATATCAGCATGTATGATAAAGTCACTATAAACAAATCAATATGGAATCTGGAGAGGAAGACAGTATGAAAATGAGATGAATTTAAAGAAATGGTCTGGAACAGAGAAAGACCATGTACAAAAGAGACACCTACAACACACAAAGAGTGAAAAGGGAATATAATGAATACTGAAGTGAGCCAGAAATCTAATTATTCATTAGAACAATTGAAAAAATTCCTGTCTGTTAAGAATCCACCTGTATAATTCATCACCCAGGTTAAAAAAAAAAAATACCAGTATGTCCAAAGCCTCCTACATGCACTTCTTAATCTGCCAAACTGTCACCCTTCTTTTTAGAGATGATGTGTTAGGCCATTCATGCATTCTATAAAGAAATATCTGAGACTGGGCAGGGCATGGTGGCTCACACCTGTAATCCCAGCACTTTGGGAGGCCAAGGTGAGTGGATCACCTGAGGTGAGGAGTTCGAGCAGCCTGGTCAACATGGTGAAACACCGTCTCTATTAAAAATACAAAAATTATCGGGGCGTGGTGGTGTATGCCTGAAATCCCAGCTACTTAGGAGGCTAAGGCCGGAGAATAACTTGAACCTAAGAGGCGGAGGCTGCAGTGAGCCAAGATTGCACCACTACACTTCAGCCTGGGCAACAGAGCAAGAGTCCGTCTCAAAAAAAAAAAAAAAAGAAAAGAAAAGAAAAAGAAAAAATAAATACCTGAGACTGGGATAATTTATAAAGAAAGGAGGTTTAACTGGCTCACAGTGCTGCAGGCTTTACAAGGAAGCATGCTGAGGGCCTCTGCTCAGTTTCTGGTGAAGCCTTAGAGAGTTTTCAATCATGCCAGAAGGCACAGTGGGAGCAGGCAATTCATGAAGAAAGCAGGAGCATGAAAGACGAGGATGGGAAAGGGGAGGAGGAGAGGTGGAGGGAGGGAGAAGGTGCCACACTTCTGCTACTTGGGTGATCCTTAAGCAGCTGGGATCACTGAGTGGGCTTCAATCCTTTTTTTTTTAAATTGGCATATTTGTTTATTTCTCAGTTTGTCAAAATGTCCTTAATTTGTTGATGTAGCAAACGAATTTCAACTTTGATTGCTATGCCAAAAACAGAAGATAATCTGCTTTGCACTGAACTTTATACAGTTCAACTGCATACAGGCAAGATGCTATATAAGAAAAAATTACTAACCGAACTACAGGTATTAAATACTGAAAAGAGTTAATAGTTTATTATAATTTATTTTATTTAACAATCTAGGAAGTTCACAGCCATCAGCAGTTCTAGTGCAATTTCAGGTGCAATGGGGAATTCAGGAATCTCAGTGGAGCTGTTAGTGTAGCGAACCTTGTACGTAAAATACATGCATACTTTTGATAGCACATGTGAAGGTATCTCTCTAAAATTGACCTCAATGGTTTCGTTCTCAGCAAATTGACCTGGGCCACTCAACATGGCTTTTATTGTGCCTGATGTTAATGCATGTTCTCTTTTTACAATAAATTCATGGTCATCAGATGATATCAATTTGACATACATGGCATCAGGGCCTTCACAGCCACCATAGGTTTTCTCCTCTCCATCCATTTTGTTCCAATGAAAAATTCTACTTTGCTTCCCCAGGAACTTTAGTAGTTTCCTCCACCACGTCCAAAGTTTCCTCTGAGACCCATAAAATCGCCAGGTCCACTTCCACAACCTCTCTGTGATCCAGCAGACTGAATCTCTTGTTTAGAAAGGGCATTTTTCAGCATCCACACCCATGAAGGAAGGAAGTGACTCGTCAGCGCGGCAGCCACCTCAGTTGGGTCCCCGCGTATCTCCACAGCCCCTATTCCAGGGCCGTCCCTGCCCCCTGCCAGCTGCCAGCTCCCCACTTCAATCCTTTTTTATTTTTTTCACACACTTTTAAATGACCAGATCTCATGAAAACTCACTGTCATGAAGAAAACACCAAGCACGACCCACGAAGGATCTACCCCATGACTCAAACACATCCCACTAGGCCCCACCTCCAGTACTGGGGATTACAATCCAACATGAGATTTGGGTGATAATAAATTTCCAAACTATATCAAACCAGGTTTCACCATGTGGCTTAGGCTGGATTTAATTTGAACTCCTGAACTCAAGTGATCCTCCTGCCTCAGCCTCTCAAGTAGCTGGGATCACCGAGTGGGCTTCAATCCTATTTTTCTTTTTTTTTTTGAGATGAAGTTTTGGTCTGTTGCCCAGGCTGGAGTGCAGTGGCACAATCTCAGCTTACTGCAACCTCTGTCTCCTGGGTTCAAACGATTCTCCTGCCTCAGCCTCCCGAGGAGCCAAGACTATAGTGCACGCCACCATCCCTGGCTAATTTTTGTATTTTTAGTAGAAATGGGCTTTTGCCACGTTGGCCAGGCTGGTCTTGAACTCCTGACCTCAGGTGATCCACCCGCTTTGCCCTACCAAAATGCTGGGATTACAGGCCTGAGCCACCACGCCTGACCTCAATTATTTTTAATAGACCATTTTGACTTACAGACTGTTGAGAAATGTATTATATATATATGATTAGATTATTATTCAGCAAACATTTGCTCCCCACACATTTATTTATTTACTTATTTAATTTTTTTTTTTGAGACGGAGTTTCACCCTGGTTGCCCAGGCTGGAGTGCAATGGCGCCATCTCGGCTCACTGCAACTTATGCCTCCAGGTTCAAGTGATTCTCCTGCCTCAGCCTCCTGGGTAGCTGGGATGACAGGCGTGCGCCACCATGCCCAGCTAATTTTATATTTTTAGTAGAGATGGGGTTTCTCCATGTTGGTCGGGCTGGTCTCCAACTCCCGATCTCAGGTGATCCACCCACCTCAGCCTCCCAAAGTGCTAGGATTACAAGCATGAACCACCGCGCCTGGCGAATGGTCTTAAAATGCAAGTGTCGGGGGCGGCCGGGCGTGGTGGTTCAGCCTGCAATCCTAGCACTTTAGGAGGCCGAGGCGGGCGAATCATGAGGTCAGGAGTTCAAGCCTGGCCAATATGGTGAAACTCCATCTCTACTGAAAAATACAAAAAATTAGCTGGGCATGGTAGCGGGCGCCTTTAATCCCAGCTACTCAGGAGGCTGAGGCTGGAGAATTGCTTGAACCCAGGAGGTGGAGGTTGCAGTGAGCCGAGATCGCGCCACTGCACTACAGCTCCAGCGACAGTGCAAGACTCTGTCTCAAAACAAACAAACAAACAAACAAACAAACTATTCATTCTGCCTCACTGATGCTAGGATAGGCCATCTGACTTCCTTTTTTTTTGATAATAAAATGTGTACAGAAGTAGCAGTATGCCAATTCTGACGCTAGGCTTTAACCACATGTTTCTGACCTAAGACAACGGGAGAACATGCCTCAGGTAGCCTCTAGGCCTTCATCTTACACTCCAGAATGAGATACATAAACAGACTGAATTGACTAGCAGACAACTAGAGTTGCCCTGGTGACCTGTACACTTACTTACCAGGAAAGAAACAAATGTGTTTTATAAATGCATTGAGATTTTGTTGAGACTTTGCTGGCTACATAGCAAAGGCTAACTAATAATTATTTGGTAAGTCTTGATAAAGCCTAAGTGAATGAATTCAAGTTATTACTTTGTGAATTCATTCAATGCTTTGTTCACTTCAAACTTACATTTATTATTAACTGTGGGATAATATTTAACTCTGACACACACTTAATTAGAAACTTCCTGGTCAGTGATCACTACAATACTTCCTTGATCTATTTCAAGATACTACTCTTTTTAAGACTAGGAAACCAATCACTAACAAACTTTTTATTTATTTAACAAACATTTTTCAAATGAACACAAATTATCACTAATTTCTTTAAATAGTACTCCAACACCTAATATATTATTTTTAAAAAATATTATTTACATAGCAATTTTTTATTTAAACAGTATCAATTTTGAATATTTTATTCGTAACCTTGAGAAAAGTTACAATTTTTTTTTGTAAACTAGCAACATCATAGAATATTTTACATGTGTAAAATGGAAGCATAATTGGTGAGATTAAAAATTACCAATTCTGGGCCAGGCACACCTATAATCCCAGAACTCTGGGAGGGTGAGGCGGGTGGAATGGGTAAGCTCAGAAGTTTGAGACCAGCCTGGGCAACATGGTGAAACCCCGTTTCTATAAAAAATACAAAATATCAGCCAGGTGTGGTGGTACATGCTTGTAGTCCCAGCCACTTGGAAGGCTGAGATGGGAGGATCACTTGAACCTGGTAGGTTGAGGCTATAGTGAGCCATGATTGGGCCACTGCACTCCAGATGGGAGACAGAACAAGACCCTGCCTCAAGAAAATAAAAATAAAAATAAGTACTGTGACCCAAGTCCATGGGTGAGAAAAAAATTACAAGTACTGTGAAAATTAATTTTAAAGAAAAATGAAAAAAATACATTATATATACTTTATAAAGATTGCATCACCTGTGGAATAGTTATTTAAATTTAATGTCTCCATGGAGAATTGCGCAAAGCCCCCTCTCTTCTATAACGAAGCTCTAGAAGTTCTAAAAAAAAAATGATCATTTCTAAAGGACCTGCACTATTAAGAGTATGAACCTGATAAAGCTAGAGTTCATTCAACTCAGTCCATTCCACAAACATTTACTGCCTTTTATGTCCCAGGTGGCTCTGTATATACAAAGAGAAACAAGACCTCAGTGAGATCACAGGCATGTAAAGAAAACATTCAATAGAATACAAAGTGTACTAAAATAGAGAATTGCACAGATTATTTCCCGTAGGCATTAAATTCAGTCTGAGGGTAGAATTATGTTTATAATATTAATGTCTAAATAAGGATCAACCAATCATTGAAAATGCTTAAATTGTGACCCATTTATGATTAATGTATAAAAACACAATTTTACAGATTTTAAACACCATACATTTTTTGGTGTATTTTCTCAACTGTATATGTAAACTGTAGAGAATTTATCTTTCAGAATTGTGCCACCAGATTTACAAAAGAAAGAGGTTTAACTGGACTTAGAGTTTTACGTGGCTGAGGAAGCCTCATAATCATGGTAGAAGGCAAGGAGGAGCAAGTCACCTCTTACATGGATGGCAGCAGGCAAAGAGAGAGCTTGTGCAGGGAGACTCCTGTTTTTCAAAACCACCAGATCTTATGAGAGTATTCACTATCATAAGAAGAGTAGGGGAAGGATCTGCCCCTCGGATTCAATCACTTCTCACCTGGACCCTCCCACAACACATGGGAATTCAAGATGAGATTTGGGTGGGGACACAGCCAAACCATAACAGGCCTTCACTCATTTGCTTTCTTTTCATTTCTACAACCTGTTCAGGTTACATTTGGCTCAGTTTGAAAAAAATGATCAACTCTCTTCTTTTCTTCAAATTACCACATTTGAGCTTAAGGTCATAAGATAGGACAAAGTCAATGAAATAGTATATTAAAATATTTGACAGTTCAATTAAGATATTTTAGGTGATAATCTTTGGTTATATGTGCTGTTGTTTTCAATATACTGTGAATGATAATGCTGCATGAACAGTTCAAACAAACTAGCTAGGAGTTTAAATTTTTTTTTTAATTTTTAATTTTTTACAGAGATGTGGTCTTATGTTGCCCAGGTTGGTCTCAAACTCCTGGGCTGAAGCGATCCTAAGAGAACCTGTGCTGGGATTATAGGCATGAGCCATCTGCCTGGCCCAGCTAGGAATTAAAATTAGAGAAATGATAGTGAAATCTCCAGAAGCTGGAACGTTAAGAGATGTGCGGTAGTCTGGTTAAGAAAGTTTTAAAAATTGGCCTGTAATCCCAGCACTTTGGGAAGCCAAGGCAGGTGTATCACAAGGTCCGGAGTCCAAGACCAGCCTGTCCAACATGGTGAAACCCCATCTGTACTAAACATACAAAAATTAACTGGGCATGGTGGCGAGCACCTGTGGTGGTGAGTGCCTGTTGTGGCGAGCACCTGTAGTCTAAGCTACTGGGGAGGCTGAGGCGGAAGAATTCCTTGAACCCAGGTGGCAGAGATTGCAGTGAGCCAAGACCCAGCCACTGCCCTCCAGCCTGGGCTATTGATAAAACACATTTCTCGCCGGGCGCGGTGGCTCAAGCCTGTAATCCTAGCACTGTGGGAGGCCGAGGCGGGTGGATCACGAGGTCAAGAGATCGAGACCATCCTGGTCAACATGGTGAAACCCCGTCTCTACTAAAAATACAAAAAATTAGCTGGGCATGGTGGTGCGTGTCTGTAATCCCAGCTACTCAGGAGGCTGAGGCAGGAGAATTGCCTGAACCCAGGAGGCGGAGGTTGCGGTGAGCCGAGATCGCGCCATTGCACTCCAGCCTGGGTAACAAGAGCGAAACTCCGTCTCAAAAAAAAAAAAAAAAACATTTCTCCTTTAATTTCAGCCCTTTATATTGAAAGTCTTTCTAAAATACATTAGCCTACTTTCTTTCTAGAGTAAATTTAGGAGGATAAACATTATTCAGTCTTTTTTTTTTTTGAAACAGAGTCTTGCCAGATCACCCAGGTTGGAGTGCAATGACTCAATCTCAGCTCACTGCAACCTCCGCCTCCTGGGATCAAACGATTCTCCTGCCTCAGCCTCTCGAGTAGCTTGGCTTACAGGCGCCAGCCACCATGCCCAGCTAATTTTTTGTATTTTTAAAAAGGGTTTCTTCATGTTGGCCAGGCTGGTCTCGAACTCCTGACTTCAGGCGATCCACCCGTCTCGGCCTCCCAAAATGCTAGGATTACAGGAGTGAGCCACCATTCCTGGTTTATTCAGTCTTTTTAAAGAAATGATTTATGGGCCAGGCAAAGTGGCTCATGCCAGTAATCTCAGCACTTTGGGAGTTCGAGTTGGGTGGATCACTTGAGGCCAGGAGTTTGAGACCAGCCTGGCCAACATGGTGAGAACCTATCTCTACTAAAAAACACAAAAATTAGCCTGGTGTGTTGGCATGTACCTGTAATCCCAGCTACTCAGGAGGCTGAGGTGGGAGAAACACTTAAACCCAGGAGCTAGAGGTTACAGTGAGCAGAGATTGCGCCACTGCACTCCAGCTAGGGTGACAGAGCAAGATTCCATGTAAAAAAAATAAATAAAGGTGGGGCGGGACAAAAAAAGAAAAAAATCATATATATATATGTATGTATATATATATATATATATGATTTTTGCAATGATTCATTAAACATCAGGTTTTTTTCATGATAAAGTATAGTAGATGCAGATGTTGATGGTGTATGGGTATGAACTAAGATATAGTGTAAGGAACCTGCTTAATTCCCTATACATTCCAGATGATAAATATGAGTGCAGATTTGTTAATAATTGAGAAAAAAAAATTTCTAGAAACTACTGAATTTTAGATATCTCATTTATTAAATAAATATTTAAGCACCTATTTATTCCTTGGGGTTGTTGGTTGAAGGCAACAGAAATGAACTCTGATTTATTAATTTATCTAGAAAGAGAGTGCATTGAAATAATATAATGTAGCTCACAGAATCACTGGGAACAGTGGAGAACCAGGTTTGTAAAAGGTACAGGGCTATCCTTTAGGATGTCACTGTTGGCACTGCTGCAGACCCTGGCTACTATAACCACACACGCCATTGTCAATCACCACTCTCCATGACAGCCTCTTTGCATCTCTTTGTCCAAATTCCAGGTTTCAGGTGAGAGCATCCAGTTGGCTTTGCCCATGTCCCATGCCATATCTATATCCTAGCTGCCAGGTTGTGAGGAGAAGGACTTTGGCCCACACCAGTTTCCAAAGTGTAAGGTGGGCTCTGCCTCCACTGAGTCAGAATGAAGGATTCTCCACAAATTAAATGGGAGTACAGAAGTGAGGCAGGCAAAAAGCAAATAGCACATTACCTCACAGGGCTATGAAAATTTAATGACACGGTTTGAGTAAAGTGCTTAGCACAGTGCTGCCACACACTAAGCATTCAATAAATTTTAGCATTATTATTTTTATTAATTCAATGAGGCAGGCAATGTACAAATCCAACTAACGTGTTAAGAAAATAATGGGAAAGGCTGAGTGCCGTGGCTCACGCCAGTAGTTTTAACACTTTGGTAGGCTGAGTCAGGCAGATCGCTTTAGTCCAAGAGTTTGAGTGCAGTCTGGGCAACATGGCAAAACTCTGCCTCTACAAAAGATGCATCAATTACCCAGGCAAGGTAGCACAGGCCTGTAGTCCCAGCTATTCAGGAGGTTGAGGTGGGGGCATCACCTGAGTCCAGGAAGTTGAAGCTGCAGTGAGCTGCGATTGTGCCACTGCCCTCCAACCTGGGTGACAGAGTGAGATCACGTCTCAAAAAAAAAAAAAAAAAGAAAAGAAAAAGAAAATAATAGAGCTTTTTTTTAAATTTAAAAGCTCAGTATTTTGGAGTTACTAAAGAGAAAAACAAGTATAAAAATGTATATAAAACCACATGGCTGGGCACAGTGGCTGATGCCTATAATCCCAGCACTTTGGGAGGCCGATGTGGGAGTACAACTTGAGCCCAGGAGTTCAAGACCAGCCAGGGCACATAGTGAGACCTCATGTCTATAAAAAATAAAAAAATTAATCAAGTGTGGTGGGATGCGCCTGTAGTCCCAGTGACTGGAAAGGTGGGGATGAAGCAGGAAGGTCACTGAGCTTAGGAGGTTGAGGTGGCACTGAGCCATGACTGCACCACTACACTCCAGCCAGAGTCACAGAGCAAGACCCTCTTTCTTTTTTCTTCCCTTCCTTCCTTCCTTGTTTCTTTCTTTCTCTTTCTTTCTTTTTTCTTTCCTTCCTTCCTTTCTTCCTTCCTTCATTGCTTTTTTCTTCTTTCTCTCTCTCTCTACCTTTTCCTTCCTTCCTTCTCTTTCTCTTTCTTTCTTTTTTCCTTCCTGCCTTCCTTCTTTCTTTCTCTGCTTTTTTTTCTTTCTTCTCTCTCTCTCTTCCTTTTCCTTCCTTCCTTCCTTTCTTCCGTTCTTCCTTCCTTCCTTCCTAGGGGATCAGATATTGAGGATGGTGGGGGGACCTTGCTAAACTGACTTGGCAAGGTTCTTGATAAAACTGGATTTCATAAGGAAGGGCACAGATGAACCTAGGAGAAGGTTCACAAGCCTAACTAAAGTTTGGTCAAGCATATACTCTTGGCCAAAGGCATCAAAACTTGGTAAAAGGGGTCACATAATCACATTTGGGGAAGGGAGGTAACTCTCTAGGAGTGGTAGAGAGATGGAACTAGAATGAGCAGAGGCAATGTCAAGAGTTCAGATAGAAGAAGATGATGGCCTGTACTAAGGGATGATGAGAGTTAAGGCATTAACTTGGAAATGCTTATGACATAGAATGAACTAGATTTGGTGACTCCAAAACTAAAGCTGAGGAAGGGAAGGAGTCCTGGGTAACTTAAAACCTAGAGACCAGTGTGTGGTAATACTATACATAGTCATAATAGGTCTGTGGCAAGGGGATTTCCTAAGGCAGTGAGGAAGAAAGTATAATGAGTTTTTGTGACAGATCTGTGGGTGTCCAGCCTGCCTCACTTAAGAGTTGGTGACGACCGAGCATGATGGCTCACGCCTGTAATCCAAGTGCTTTGGAGGCCAAGGTGGGCGGATCACCTGAGGTCGGGAGTTCAAGACTAGCCTGACCAACAGGCTTTATTTAAAAAAAAAAAAAAAAAAAGGAAAAAGAAAAAAAAAAAGTAAAAAAAAGAAAAAAGAGTTGGTGACACACGGCCATTTCCTGGTCCCTGTCTTGTGTCTTGGAGTCTGGAGTGATGAAGACCTCTGTGCTCTTAGGCGGGTCCTTTCTCTTTTCTTTATTGCTTTGGAATTCTTCTGGACTCTACCCAACAACAGTTTCAAAGGTTGGTTTGATTATTGAATAGTTTCAGTTTCTTATGAGTGGTTGTTAGTCAGAATGAAAATAAGGCCCTTTGATAACAACACAGAAATTAGAATTAGTGACATACACCTGGGAGAGAACTGTCCTGTCATTTAACTGACTTGTCATTTAACTATGAGTTTTCTTATCCTGTCACTTCTTGTGGGATCAAGAAAATTATGTTCCAAAGAAATGATGTTGCCATATTCTTGGAGATCAGTTACACACCAATGTTGAATACTACCTATGAATTTCCAGTGGTTTGCTTTGTGGAAAGGCTTAAATTTCCATTTGTGATGTATTTTTGAATGAGTGGGTTTGATGTTAAAGCATTGAAAGATACCCTTCAAAAAACAAAGAACAAGCGTCATCAGCTCCCACACAAAGGAAAAAACGTGAACCTAATTTTAGAAGTGTTAATGAGGAGCAACCATCCATTAACCACTGCATCATAATGCCTGTGTTATAACATCCTCTCCTCCCTAAGGCACAGGAGCAAGTGGTACATACTTGTCTGGGAACCAGTTTCATTAATACTGTTGTGTCTGTCCAAAGATGAGTAGCAATATCTGTTACCTTTTGGAGTTTTGGATAACATATCTATATTAACATATCATATACATGTATATTTGAGATGCAGTCTCAATGTGTCACCAGGCTGGAGTACAGTGGCGTGATCTAGGCTCTGCAACCTCTGCCTCCCAGGTCCAAGAGATTCTCCTGCCTCAGCATCCGGAGTAGCTGGGACTACAGTCATACGCCACCATGCCCAGCTAAGTTTTATATTTTCAGTAGAGATGGGGTTTCACCAGGTTGACCAGGATGGTCTTGATCTTTTGACCTCGTGATTCACTTGCCTCAGCCTCCCAAAGTGCTGGGATTACAGGTGTGAGCCACTGCGCCCGGCTGATGTTTATTTATTTTAATGAGTTAATTTTAAGTGAAATTGTAATTCTAACTTCACATGTGAAATCAAGTCTATACATAATAAAGCTTGCGTATTAAAAAAAATGTTGGTGATGGTGCAGTTGAAGGTGTTAAAGGGATATTAGACAGGAAGGGTGTAGAGATCCTCACACACCTATAGTATCTATTCCCACAAAAAAGAAGAAATGAAACCACAAAATTTTCCGTATGATTTTAGGGAGATTTGTGGAGTTCCTATCTATGACAAGGGATCCATGGATCTCAGTTTAGAAATTTCTGGGATGGTACAAGAAGACCCAGGGAAGAGTCTCACAAATATTTAATAAGCGACAGCAAAGCTGAAAAACTTATAGTTATGTGCTGCATAATAACATTTGATCAATAACAGATTGCATATACAGGTATCGATCAACTTACGACCTATGCAACTTACGACCATTCGACTTTACAACCACAATCGCTAGCCACAACTGCTCCGCATCTGGCAGCGCAAACATTGCCCAGTTGGGCGTACGACAGTGCGGACCAGCTTCCGGCAGTACTATCATCTCTGCGTGCACCATTTCAACTGTTATCCCAGAGTCGGTACAGAAATTTATGTTTTGTGTCTTGGATATTTTTCATCAAACCCCTCCCAAGATGTCTACCAAGAGGAAATTGTCTTTGTCTACGCCTCAGCCTGCCAAGAAGGAAAGAAAGGCCATGGATCTAGACATGAAAATGAAGGTAATTAAGCAGTACGAAGGAGGAAAGAAAGTGAATGTGATCACACGTGATACGAAGTTATCACACTCTACTGTGTCGACGATTTTGAAAGATAAAGAAAGAATTCGAGAAGCTGTTAATGGTTCTGCACCCATGCAATCAACAGTTATAACAAAGCAACGAAGCAGGCCCATGAACGAAATGGAGAAATTGCTATATATTTGGATGGAAGATCAAATTCAAAAACGGACACTATTAAGTCTTTTTACTGTTCAGATGAAGGCGAGAAGTCTATTTCAGACTCTGAAGGAGCGTGCTGGAGAAGATTACAGTCAAGAATTTGTAGCAAGCACTGGCTGGTTCCAGAGATTCAAGAAAAGATTCCAAATGCATAGTGTTCAAGTGACTGGAGAAGCAGCGAGTGCGGATGAGGAAGAAGCACGTAAGTTTGTTGATAGTCTGGATGAATTAATTACAGATGAGGGATATCTAGCAGAACAGATTTTCAATGTTGATGAAACTGGATTATTTTGGAAATGGATGCCAGCATGCACTTATATTCACAAAGAGGCCAAAAGCATGCCTGGATTTAAAGCATTTAAGGATAGGCTAACTCTGCTGCTTGGCGGGAACATCGCAGGATTTAAGTTGAAGCCATTCTTAATTTATCACTCAGACAACCCGCGTGCATTCAAGAATGTTAACAAGCACACACTGCCCGTCCACTTTCGTTATCAACGTAAAGCATGTATGACACAAGGATTGTTTGAAGACTGGTTTATGAACTGTTTTATTTCTCAAGTTCGAGAATATTGTTTGGAGAAAGATATTCCTTTCAAGATTTTATTGCTACTCGATAATGCACCTGGACACCCACCACATCTAGGCGATCTCCATCCAGATGTAAAATTTGTTTTTCTTCTGCCAAACATGACTGCACTCAGCCAGCCTATGGACCAAGGTTCGATTGCTATATTAAAGGCCAACTATCTCCGAACCACCTTCGCTCAAGCAATATCCGCTATAGATGCTGACTCAGAACTAACATTGCGAGATTTTTGGAAACACTACAACATTTTGATGTGTATCAAGAATATCGCTACCGCCTAGGATGCTGTGATGACAAAGTGTATGAATGGCATCTGGAAAAATTGTGTTAAGCGCTATGTTAATGATTTTGATGGATTTGACAGTGAACATGAAACGATTTGGGGAAAAAATAGTAAAACTCGCTAAAGACCTTTCTTTGGAGTGTGAAATGGAAGAGGTCGAAGAGTTGCTAGACAAAGAATCCGGAGAACTTACAAATGAAGAGCTAATCGAACTGGAAGAAGAAAGAGTGGCAGAAGAAGAAGGAAGAGAAGCAGAGAAAGAAGAGGAGGAGCCAGAAAGAAAGTTCACCACTAAGGGATTATCAGACGGTTTATCTTTACTGAATAACCTTCTTATACATTTCGAAGCAATGGACCCAAACATTGAATGATTTGCAAGGATTGAACAGATGGCACACGATGTGTTTTGTCCGTATTGTGAAATTTATGAAGAAAAAAAGAAACATACAATTCAGACAAAGCTCACCATGTTTATGAAAAAACCAACTCCGGTAACCCCAACTGCTGCCTCAGATGACAAATCAACGATCCGCAGCCAAGCACCAGTGGCCAATAAAATGTTTCGTACATGTTTACATATTTTGATATGTTTTGCAATTGGGAAAATGTTTCCTATGGTATTTTTTACACCTGTATTTTGTATTTTTGTATGCACCTGTATTTTGTAATTTTGTATGTTTTGCAAATATTAAGCCAGTTGTACTGGTAATGCAGTGTTTTACTTAAACCTGATGAATGTAAAAATAAGAAACAAAATGGTGTAGAGATGATACAAATGGCATAAAATGAACAAAGAAAATTAAATTATGATATATAACAATAATGAAAGAAAATTATGATAAAATATGACTTAAAGATTTTTATAACATCATTTCACAGTACTGTACATATAGCCTAATCAACTTATGACCAAATTGTGTTATGACCGGTCTGTCGGACCAATCGTGGTTGTAAGTCGAGCACTAGCTGTACAGCGGTCCCATAAGAGTATAATACCATATTTTTACTGTATTTTGTCTATGTTTAGATACACAAACACTTCCCATCATGTTATAGTTTTTTACAGTATTCGCTACAGTAATAAGCTGTACAGGTTTGTAGTCCAGGAGCAACAGGCTATACCACATGGCCCAGACATGTAGTAGGTTATACTGTCTAGGTTTGTGTACATACATTCTATGATGCTCACACGAAGACAAAATCTTCTAAAGATGAATTTCTCGGAATGTATCCCTATGGTTAAGTGCATGACTGTAGAGATATGGAATAACTTAAGATGAGTTTTGGCAACAAATAAGATGAGTTATATTCACCATGCTTAATAACAGCACATGCAATTTTTCTTCTTTACTGAGACAGGGTCTTGCTGTGTCACTGAGGCTGGAGTGCAGTGACGCGATCAAGACTCCCTGCAGCCTAAGCTCCCCCACCCAGGCTCAAAGAATCCTCCCCCTTCAGGCTCCTGAGTAGCTAGGAATACAAGCTCAGCTAATTTTCTGTATTTTTTGGTAGAGATGGGGTTACACCATGCTCAAACTCCTGGGCTCAAGCGATCTACCCACCTCCGCCTCCTAAAGTGCTGGGATTACAGGTATGAGTCACTGTGCCTTGCCAGTGCATGCAGTTTCTTACAAGTGTCAACTCTCTTGCCGTTTGTTCATCCGTCCCATTTATTCAATAGTAATACTAATGGTAGGCACTGCTTAATGAGTGACTGCCATGTGAAAGACACTCTGCCCAGCATTAGGGATGCAAAGATCAGTCCCTTACTATGACCTCGAGGAATTTTACAGTACAGTTGGAGGATACTTAGAAGTAAACTTAAGAAGCAATAGTGAAATATGTATTTGAAGAGATATGTGCAATGGGTGTTAAGTGAGAGACGGGAAAGAGCATCAAAAAGCAGCTAGGATTTGCACCAAGGGAGTGTAGGGAAAACTTACTGGAGGGAACAAATAGGCTTTGTTCTGAAGGATTAATTGGATTTGGCTTGGCAATGCTCCAATGTAATAAATAGCATAGCCTTCTGTTCTGGGACACATAAGTACTTCAGAATGGCCTGAATATAAAGGACAAGAAATAGAGAAAGGCAGTGGGTAGAAATGAGATTGGAGAGGTAAGCAGGGCTAGGACAGTGAATGTAAGTCATTCCAAAGACAGGCAGGTAACATTGTGCAAGGAAGCCTGGCTTAAGACAGATAGCTTTGTGACTTTTGGGCAGCAATGAATTGGTGACCCCATAACCAATGAAAATGCATTAAAATTCAATTAAAAGAAAAGACATGTTCAGGCACAGTGGCTTACACCTGCAATTATGGAGCTTTGGGAGCCAAGGCAGGAGGATCACTTGGGTCCAGGAGTTCAAAATCAGCCTGGGCAATATAGAAAACCCTTGTCTCTATAAAAAACCCCAGTTTTTTTTTTTTTTATTTAAAAAAATAAAATAAAATAAAATAACTGCCTAGCAGTGTGGCAAGTAGCTATAGTCCTAGCTACTTCATGTGGCTGAGGTGGGAAGATTCATTGAGCACAGGAGTTTGAGGTTATAGTGAATTACGATTGCACCACTGCACCCCAGCCTGGGCGATAGAGCAAGACTCTGTCTCAAAACACAAAGGGCTGGGTGTGATGGCTCACATCTGTAATCCCACCACTTTGGGAGGCCGACGCAGGCAGATCACTTGAGGTCAGGAGTTCAACACCAGCCTGGCCAACATAGCAAAACCCTGTCTCTACTAAAAATATAAAAACTAGCCAGGAGTAGTGATGCATGCCTATAGTCCCGGCTACTTGGGAGGCTGAGTCAGGAGAATCCCTTGAACCTGGAAGGTGGATGTTGCGGTGAGCTAAGCTCGAACCAGAGCACTCCATCCTGGGAGATAGAGGGAGACTTTTTCTCAAAAAAAAAAAAAGAAGAGGAAGAAAAGAAATACCCATTATGTTAGAAACAAAAACAGCCAATTTGTGGCTGGTGGCTAAACCAAGCAGGATCTTACAAGACGTCTTAAGTGGTTTGCATTTTAGATCAAGAGTTGGGGAGTGCCATTACAGGAATTTAAATAGTGGAGTACATAAAAGACTAACTGATGACATTGTAAAGGCTGGATTAGAAGGGAACAAGACTGTGGCCTGGGAAACTGATTAGGTGACTAAGGCAGTATGCAAGACTTGAAATGATAGTGGCCTGAAATAAGATAATGCTAGTGGCTATAAAGAGGAATTTGATAGAGAAATATTATAGAGCCCGAAGCAAAGACACTCAGTAATGGATTGAAAGTCGCGGGCAAAGGAGAGAAAAAAAGATTCCCAAAGTCATTAGCTACAAAAACATCTTTAAAATGTACTGATTTCTCCAGGTGTAGTGGCTTACACCTGTAATCCTGGCACTTTGGGAGGCCAAGATGGAAGGATCGATTGAGGCCAAGAGTTCAAGACCAGCCTGGGCAACACCGCAAGCCCTGTCTTTACCAACAAAAAAAAAAAAAAAAATTAAGAAAATTAAAAAAAAAGTATTGATTTCTATTGGTTCGCCTAATGACGTTTAGTATTAAATCCAAAATTGAGTCAGAGCAGTGAACTCAGACAGCCATCTTCACTTTCTCCTTCTTTATTTCAGTTTGCTTTGAAATTCAGTTTTATATACTTAAGACTTAACTTCTGGCAATTAGGAATTAATTTCTGAGATTGCTGTAAATTATTTCCTTTCTTTGTTTCTATTCCTCTTTCTTACTTCCCTATTTTATTCTTTTTTGAGACAGAGTCTAGTCAGTCTGTCACCGCCCAGGCTGGAATACGGTGGCACAAACTTGGCTCACTGCAATCTCCACCTCCCGGGTTCAAGCGATTCTCCTGCCTCAGCCTCCCGAGTAGCTGGGATTACAGGCATGCGCCACCATTCCCAGCTAATTTTTTGTATATATATATTTTTAATTAAAGATGGAGTTTCACCATACTAGCCAGGCTGGTCCCAAACTCCTGACCTCGTGATCCGCCCGCCTCAGCCTCCCAAAGTGCTGGGATTACAGGCGTGAGCCACCATGCCCAGCACCTATTTTATTCTTAATATTTTGTTTTAGTGGAATGCTAAAACATCTTATGAGACCTTAGTTTTTTTGTTTCTCTAAGAGAACCGTGAAGCCTTTAAGTATCAGAAATGTGTCTTCTCTTCGGAATCTTCTAGAATTCCACAAGTTTCCAAGTCGCTACATATAAATGTTGCAGAAAAACGTGCAATTCTCTTGTAAGTAGGCTATCTTTTTTCCGCGGATACATTTAGCATTATAGTCCATTATCATTTCGCTGCCTTAATTAACACAAGCTGTTTTTATCGTAAAGATGATGTGTTTTCACCATATAATTCAAATTTGCATAGGTACTTCATTTTTTAAAAGGTGACTCACAGATATGTCACATATAAAAACAGTAACATTGAAACGACAGAGAATGTAGGGGCCCTAAAAAGTAAACGCAGCGGCGAGGGTGGGAGGGGGGAGAAGCAAAGGGGTGCGAAATTCACATCTCAAGCCCTCGGTCCTGCAAAGGCCGACTGGAACCTAGTTGTGCAGGAACGTTCCTCCCTCTGCAGGGCAGCCCAGCCCAAGCCGGCCCGATCCGGAGCCGAGGGAGCCGCCACGCAGCCTCGCTGCCGCCCAGGCGCGGCCACCTGGTCCCTGGGTCCCCCGCGCGGAGCCCCGCACTCCTCGCCCCTCCCGGAACAACTTTCTCCCTGTTTGAACGGATTCTCGCTGTTGGCAGACTGCACAGTCACAGCATCAGCCGGAGAGGACCTGCGTCGCTGGGACTGGAAACAGCTACCGCGGCGAAGGAGGCCGTTTCGCCGAGCGAGGAACAAGAACTCCCGGCTTGTCCAGGGCAGCCCCTCCCTGCGCCGCAGGGCGCCCACCCCCGCCCCAGAGGCTCGGCGCCGCGGGCGGGGAGACCCTGGGGGTACAGCGCCCTCGCTCTCCGAACGCGCGCCCCCTCCCGGCGCGCTCCCGGGGGCCGGCCGCGGCCCCGGCGCCCCCGCCCCCTCGGGCGCTCCGTAGCCGTGACGTGCACGCCGCGGTGCCGGGGACTCGGCTGGGCGCCGGCCGGCGGGCGGGGACCGACTCGGGATCTGTCCGAGCAGGAAGCCAGCCGCAGCCCGGCCGCTGTCGCCGCCCCGTCCTGGTGCGCGTCCGCGTCGTCGCCCTCTTCGCTCGCCCTCATCACTTCTCACCGCGTTCTCCAGCCTGACCCGCACGAGTACCCCTGCCGCCGCGCACCTGCCTTCACGCCCGCACCGGTGAGTGTCCCGGAGCCCCCGCTGCGGGGCGTCGGCTCCCGGGTCTCGCTGTCCCCAGCCCGGCCTTGCTCCCGGGCCGACGCGTCGGTTCACCGCCTGACGACGCGGGTGGGAGAAGCAGGTGATGGGTCGGCCCCGGCGGCGGCCGCGCGCGGTGGGGCCGGGGGTGGTTCTTGTTTCCACAGAAAGACGGTCCGTCCCCTTTCACGGGTTATCATCACCAAGGTCCCTTTGTGTTTCTTCCCTGGCTCCCAGGTAGAAGCAGAGCACTCAGGTATCCAACTCGGACTTGGACACTTTGTGATAGTTTTATTTTCTCTTTTGTAAACACGCTTAAAATTCAGTGCAGGGAGAGTGCAATTTGTTCTGAGATGTGAAGATCAAAGATACCATTAATAGTCTAATCATGTAGGAGACCAGATTGAGACTTTGTAAAGCTTTATTCTTTGTCTCTCAGTACCTTGAGTATGTTAATTTACAGGTATGCTACTGAACGAGAACTTTTTTCTGTTAATTTCCAAAAACTCCCTAAAACGATTAAAATGCTCAAACTCTGATATTTTAATTTTAAATAGGACATAATTTGATGGGGTTATCCCTAGAACATACGAGTTTAGAAGTATTTCTATACAGTTTCAAAAAATTCATAACACCTTACCTAGCGTAAAGTGATACTGTGGAAAGATGCTTAACTCCTAATTTACGAGTATTAGTGAGAAACGAGGAGCAGTGCCCTAACTTAATAGATTAACTGTACGGGCTAAATAAGTCTCATTTTTTTTTAATGCTCTGGTGGTTTAGATACAGTCTATCTAGTCAGAATTTGAGAGTTTTAAAATTAACGTTCTTTTTTTGAGACGGAGTCTCACTCTGTCGGCTCACTGCAGCCTCCACCTCCCAGGTTCAAGTGATTCTCCTGCCTCAGCGGCTGGGATTACAGGCATGAACTACCGCCCAGCTAGTTTTTGTATTTTTAGTAGAGATTGGGTTTTGCCATGTTGGCCAGGCTGGTCTCGAACTCCTGACCTCAGGTGATCCGCCCGCTCAGCCTCCCAATGCGTTGGGATTACAGGTGTGAGCTACCGTGCCTGCCCTAAAAATTAACATTCTTCTTTATTTATTTATTTATTTCTTCTTTAAGACGGGGTTTCACCATGTTGATCAGGCTGGTCTTGAACTCCCGACCTCAGGTGATCTGCCCGCCTTGGCTTCCAAAGTGCTTGGATTACAGGCGTGAGCCTCCGCGCCTGTCAAAAATTAACATTCTTAAGGTTTAGCTGAAACTTATCTTCACAACATAAAACATGAATCTTGAACTTGCACTTGTAGTGGTCATGGTACAAAGGTTGGTGGCAGAGCAGCATTTCTGTACAAATTAACTGAACTTCTTAGATGTCTCGGGTTGTGGTTTTTCAACTGGAGAATGTTTAGTGAAAAAATTACCTCTGATCCGAGTCACAGCACTTAAAAAAAAAAAAAAAAAGAAAAAAAAATTAACTGTGTCTTTTGCCTTTAATTGTAGAAACCGCCACAAATGTTACAAAGTAGGCTATAGTTAGAGCTTGAAACCGTGCAGCTGTTCACAATGGCTCACTGACTTCTATATATCCAGCTTGTTTTGAGTATTTTTACGCAGGAATTACATCCGCATCCACATCGGTAAACAAGTCATTGTAGTCATATGTACATTTGCCCATTACTTTTGCATTTTTTGTGTGTGACATGCTGTTTATCATTCTCCATCTTTGTAAATTGTTTTCAGAAACCATTGTAAATGGCAGTAACAGAAGTATGAGTGACATTTAAGGAAAGATCATGTTGCAAACTGTATCATATATAAAACTATATATGATATACATATATATTCTTGGTTAGTGCCCAGAAACATGAGCAAGAAAAATGTAATGAACAATTATAATATTTAATGTAAATTAATGCAATTAAATATTGTATTAAAAACAAAAGATTGTAAATCATAACCAGTAGAGCTTATCTGAAATGGATTTTTTTCCTGTTTATGTTTACGTGATCAGGTTTTAAAATAACAGTGGCCAGGAAATCTGAGAGAGGCTGAAGGCTCTTTTCTCATCCTGTTGTTGACTTTGCCTGGAGTCTGTGGTGTATCATGTAGCCCATTGTTTAGACAATTGGGCTGTATCTGGGTTCCAAAATGTAGCTTTCTTTAGAAAGTTTTTTAGAAAGTTTCAAAGATTTTGACCATGTGAGGTTTGAATAGATATAAACATCCAAACACTTAAAAAAAATTAACTGATTTTAACTTTCTGTTTGTTGATAGTTGAGGCTTCATTTTTGACATGTAAAATGTCATTTTTAAGAGGAATTTACTAACCTCTGTACAGTTTTCATTTTTATATATTAAAATATCTAAAAATAAAATATTGAAAAATGTTATAACTTAAATAAATCTCATAGAGTTTATTCCTTTTTTTTTTTTCCCCTGAGATAGGAGTCTTGCCCTGTCACCCAGGCTGTGTAGTGTCATGATCTCAGGTCACTGCAACCTCCACCTCCTGGGTTCAAGGGATTCTCCTGCCTCAGCCTCCCAAATAGCTGAAATTACAGGTGTCTGCCACAACACCTGGCTAATTTTTATATTATTAGTAGAAATGGGGTTTTAACCATGGTGGCCAGGCTGTTCTTGAACTCCTGAGCTCAAGTGATCTGCCCGCGTTGGCCTCCCAAATTGCTGGGATTGCAATCTGAGTTTAATTATGATACCCATAATGAGATATTTCATAGTAATTTGTGAACAGGCCCTTTACTAGTATAAGATTGTTGCACATTTGTTAGTCACCTGCCATAATTGGACAGATTACAGACCGAGGGACTTGATTTGCAAAATTATTTTCTGGGCTGATGGCCTTGGCCTTTTCCAAATCACGAAGTCTAGGCTCAAAGAATTAAATGCTTGCTCCGGAGGGGCAAAGTCTGGATCCACACCTGAGTCATTTTACCATGGAGCCCCTGCTTTTTCCAACCAGAGCAGTTTTCCTTGGTTTCATTTCACTTGGTGGACTGTTTAAACCGGCAAAACTGGTATTATGTCAAAGAATGTAATTCAAGGTTTGATGAAAGCATCCAGGAGTAGATGTGATAGGCCGCGAATGTAGTTCTGGAGCTAATTTAGAATCCTTTGTTTTTGTCTTCCTTCTCAAGTTGACAGCCTTGAATAATGATGCTGCTGCCTTCTCATTTCTCATATAGTTCTAGAATGTTATATGTGTTGTGCACTTGCACCTTTGATAGGTTTATAAGAACTAGAATTAGATTGTAATGTTCCTGGTTAGGATAGAACTTTAAAATTTTCCTATTATGAAAAAGATTATTGCCCATAAATGCAGTAGCTATCCTTTAAATTTTACATATTTAATTCTCTAGGGAGGGGGGACTTGTTTTCAGATGATTAAATTGTAATTTAGATACTATTAGGGCAAATCTTTTCTATGGCCTGTGGAATATCCCTTGAGCTGCAATAGACAAATGACAAAAATGAGCACATAAAACCCATTTTTTTTGTAACACACTAGGAAACATGCATTTCAGCAGTAGGATATAGCTGGGTAAATGAGAAGAAAGGTAGGAATGCCGAGTTGGGTAGCTACCTTTACCAGGTTTTTCTTTATTTGCTTTGAACTATTAGGAATTTTGCATCTCAAGGATATTCATATTCAACCATAAATACAAAGCCACCACCTAATATAAATTAGTAATAGATGATCTGTGACACACACATCAAGAACTAGAGTTAAATAAGCCGAGTTCTCTTTTTGAGGCGGGGTGTGTGTGTGTGTGTGTGTGTGTGTGTGTGTGTGTGTATACACATTTTTTTTTTTTTTTTTGAGACAGGTTCTCTTTCTGTCACCCAGGCTGGAGTGCAGTGGCATGATCTCAGCTCACTGCAACCTCCGCCTCCCAGGCTTGAGTGATCCTCCCATCTCAGCCTCCCGAGTAGCTGGGACTACAGGTGTATGCCACCATGCCTGGCTAACTTTTTTGTGTTTTTGGTAGATTTGGGTTTTGCCATGTTGCCCAGGCTTTTCTTAAACTCCTGAGCTCAGATGATCTCTGCTGCCCTCGGCTCCCAAAGTGCTGGGATTACAGGCATGAGCCACTGTGCCTGGCTGTCATGTTATGTCCAGAGGAACCAGGATCTTTTGTATTTAAAATGGTTTTGAAGTTGTTTGACAAATTTGAGTGGACTGGAATCTTAAAATATTTTGCGATATCTTTCTAGTTACTGTTTTCAAAAATTAGCTTATTTTTCTGATTGATTAGTATAAGAATGATGTAATGGTTGGAGAAATGACCATAAGTCCACCAAAAGGTTTCCCTGTGAGTACTGAAGGATAGGAAGTAAAACCTAAAGAAGAAATCTGGCATCTTTAGAAATCTTGCTGGTGCTAAAGAGAGAGGAAATAAATTTTTAATAGAAGGTATGTCTCAAGTGAAACCAAAACACCAAAGCACATTCCTTCAGTGTATATTCACATAGGGTAAATATCATGCTGAGTAATGTGCACAAAGGAAACTCCTGACAAAAACACAGGCGTCTTTTGCATATGTTAGGTCATTTGTTATTTTATTTGAAAATAACCTGGCTAGGAGTGCTGGCTCACACCTGTAATCCCAGCACTTTGGAAGGCCAAGATGGGCAGATCACCTGAGGTCAGGAGTTTGAGACCAGCTTGAGCAACATGGTGAAACCCCATCTCTACTAAAAGTACAAAAAGTAGTTGGGCCTGGTGGTGGATGCCTGTAATCCCAGCTACTCAGGAGGCTAAGGCAGGAGAGTAGCTTGAACCTGGGAGGTAGAGGTTGCAGTGAGCTGAGATTGTGCCACTGCACTCCAGCCTGGGCGGTTGAGTGAGACTCTGTCTCAAAAAAAATAAAAAAAAATAAAAAAATAAAGTAACCCACTGACTAACCTTTACAAGGTAATATATTTTGTGTGGCAGAATTTTTTGGCTTCTGATATATGTGGATGATCATCCTTTTCAACAAATAAGATGAGGGCCCGCTGTGTTTTAGTTATTACAAGTGTGAACTGATTCCTTCCTGTTCTGGCATATCTTTGGATCCAGGAAATAGAAAGTGTTGCAGAGAGATGAAAAGATAAATGGAAGCCATCCATTTAAATCCAAAAATGTATGTACCAAAAGCTAGTAACTTATATTTGTATGGCATTTTATTGCTTTAAAATAATTTTATATACATTTGGTCCTTAAAACAACTTGATGAAGTAGGTTTAGTAAATTTATTCCTTTTCTACAGGTGAGGAAATGGAGACTCAAAAAATTAAAAATACAGGCTGCGTGTGGTGACTCATGCTGGTAATCCCAGCACTTTGGGAGGCTGAGGTGGGAGGATCACTTTGGCCCAGGAGTTTGAGAATAGCCTGGGCAACATGGTGAAACCCTTACATGAAAAATATTATACAAAAATTAGCTGGATGTGGTGGTGGATGCCTATAGTCCCAGCTATGTGGGAGGCTGAGGTGGGAGGATCTCCTGAGCCCAAGAGGTCAAGACTGCAGTGCGCTGTGATTGTACCACTGCACTCCAGTCTAGGTAACAGAACAAGATCCCATCTCTAAATAAATAAATAACTTAAAATTAAGTAACTTGTTTGAGGTCAGTGTTGCTACTTGGAAGCATCATTGAGAATGGAACCTCTCTCTGTGTAGTCCCAAAGTAATAAGTTTTCCCTTTTTCCCCCATTGCTTATGTATTTAACTTCACCTTATGGGTTCAAGTCAAGTGGTTCAGAAAGTTCTGAAAAATTAGGGTCACTAAAGTGATGATTGTTAAATTGTTACAGTTTTTTTTTTTTTTTGAGACGGAGCTTCGCTCTTGTTACCCAGGCTGGAGTGCAATGGCGCGATCTCGGCTCACCGCAACCTCTGCCTCCCAGGTTCAGGCAATTCTCCTGCCCCAGCCTCCTGAGTCGCTGGGATTACAGGCACACACCACCATGCCCAGCTAATTTTTTGTATTTTTAGTAGAGACGGGGTTTCACCATGTTGACCAGGATGGTCTCGATCTCTTGACCTCGTGATCCACCCGCCTCGGCCTCCCACAGTGCTGGGATTACAGGTTTGAGCCACCGCGCCCGGCCACAGTTTTATTTTTTAATGGAAGGTAGAAGATGAGTATGATGCATCATTATAGAACTACTTTAAAATTTTTAGTAGATTAATGGACTGAAGTTGGTAATTAGCTTTTCTAGTTGGAGAATTTTTAAAGAAAGTCAATTAAAAAAAGGAAGGAGAAAAATGTTCTGGGGGAATTTTGAAAATAACTTTTATTACTTTGTGCATTGGTAGTGATCTGATAGTTACAACTGTCTTTGTAAAGACTCACTAAAGAGCTGTGTGTGTTTCTGTGTTGGTTCCTTTGAGTCTTCATTTATTAAAAACATATTTGAGTGTCTACCATGGACCAGGCACTATTCTAAGTTGTAGGGATACAGTCATTAAGACCAAGCCCCTGTAATGACATTTTGTTATTGTTTTGAATTAAGTTAATTATAGACTCTTCATACTAGGATGTAATCAGGGTGACCCTAAAGTTGGGAAATAGTTGTCAAAGTGGTGCAATTTCAGGGCTAATGAATGACTTATTTGATCTGGAATATTCTACTCCTGACCTTCTGTCTGTTGAAGACTCCCAGACTATTGGGTTATGGCACTGTTGCCGGCCTGCTTTGATAAATATAAGTATGTTCCATCATTTGTCACACTTTCAGCAAAGAAGACTGAGAGAAAATAAATGGAAACTAGAGTTGGACATGGTGATGCTTGCCTGTAGTCCCAGCTACTCAGGAGACTGAGGCAGGAGGAATGGTTGAGTCCAAGTGTTCGAGGCCAGCCTAGGCAACATAGCCAGATTTTGACTCAAAAAAACAAGCAAAAAATAAGTGGGACTAGGACTGATATGTTGGTGTTGTAAGAGAAGAGGCTGGCAAAGTATAGTTTTAACAGCAGCTATTTTTTTTTTTTTTTTTTCTGAGACGGAGTGCCACCCTGATACCCAGGCTGGAGTGCAGTGGCACGATCTTGGCTCACTGCAACCTCCGCCTCCCGGGTTCAAGTGATTCTCCTGCCTCAGTCTTTTGAGTAGCTGGGATTACAGGTGGGTACTACCACACCTGGCTAATTTTTGTATTTTTAATAGAGATGAGGTCTCACTGTGTTGGCCAGGCTAGTCTCAGACTCCTGACTTCAGGTGATCTGCCCACCTTGGCCTCCCAAAGTGCTGGGATTACAGGCGTGAGCACTGTGCCTGGCCAATAGCAGCTATTGTTTATTGAGCTTTTGCTATTATGTCAAGTATTATGTCAACTAAGTACTTTTGTATATATATTGGCTCAATCACTGTGTCACCTCAGTGGTCTTACTGTTATGACCTTCATTTTACAGATTAGGAAACAAGGGCAGAGATGTTAAATTTGCTGAAGCTCATTTGGTGGTGCTGGAATTTGGACCTCTCCTAGTACTAGGCGTGTAGTAGATGCCAATGTGGAAAGAGTGCTTATGCATATATGTATGCATATATATATGCACACACACACACACATATACACATAAATATATGCAGACAGACTTGTGATGTTCTACAAGGATGTGTGACACATCATGGAGGTGGGAGAACTTGCTGAGGGAGTGATGGGTGTGGGGAGTCAGGATAGCCTGTTGGGTGAGGGGTGGGAATTGGGGTTGCAGGGAGATGGGAGGGTGTTACTTGCCTAACAACATGGTCCTCAGGCTTAATTCTCTGACAGCCCTGTGGCTCCAGAGTTGCATTTAAGCATAGCAGTGCTTTCTTGTCCGGCTCCTGGGTAAGAGAATAGGCAGACCTGAGGCAGTCCTGGTTTTGGTCAAATTACTTAATTTCTCTGGGCTTCAGTTTTCTCATCTATAAAATGGAAATAACAATATTACCTACCTGGTGTCGTTCTTGTGAGGATTGAATTAGCTAATAATACATGTAAAACACAGATCACACTGGCTAGCACATAGTTTACATTCATTATTGTTGTTACTATGTTGGGTGTTTTTTTTTTTTTTGGCCGTGTTTAATGTGGATTATCCAAAAGCAAAAAAAAGCAATATATTAGTGATTTGGTTGGAATCTTGAAGTTGGCCTTTTTTTTTCTTTTTTTTTTGAAATGGAATCTCACTCTGTTACCCAGGCTGAAGTGCAATGGCTTGATCTCGGCTTACCACAACCTCCGCCTCCTAGGTTAAAGCGATTCTCCTGCCTCAGCTTTCTGAGTAGCTGGGACTACAGGCGTGGGCCACCATGCTAAGCTAATTTTTGTGTTTTTAGTACATACAGGATCTTACTGTGTTAGCCAGAACTCCAGACCTTGTGATCTACCCCCTTTGGCCTCCCCAAGTGCTGGGACTACAGGTGTGAGCCCTGTGTTTGTCCAAAGTTGCCCATTTTTCAGTAGTTCTGAAATTGGGTGTGCCAGAATTACCTGGGGAACTAGTAAAAAGTATGGATGGGGCCTGAGCATTAGCATTTAACAAACTTCCTTTTTTGATTTACCTGCAAACTGGAATTAGAGAACTACTGTCTTAAAGTTTTTCATCTTATGGTTACGAAGGGCTTCAACAAGAATAAAGACAATTTGCTTAGGTTAACCAGGCATTGTGTGGTGCAGGGAAGTGAAATACGTTACCAGAATCTCTTTATTGATTTTTTTTTTTTAAAAGAGCTTATTTGGGGCTTATAGCGTTTATATGGAGGAGAAAATGCAGTGCTAAGTTTCACACCTAAATTCAATTGTAATGACTGTTTCAACTTTTTCACTAGCTTTATTTAAAGGTGATTAGCTAATATTAAAGATCATTAATTTTTAACAATTATGCAAATAGCAAAAATGTATACATAGGTGTTTGCATAGATTTGTTTTTTTTTTTTTTGAGATGGAGTCTCAATCTGTTGCCTGCTAGAGGACAGTGGCGTGATCTTGGCTCACTGCAACCTGTGCCTCCCAGGTCCAAGTGATTCTCATGCCTCAGCCTCCTAAGTAGTTGGGATTATAGATATGCATTAGCATGCCTGGCCAATTTTTGTAATTTTAGTGGATACGGGGTTTCATCGTGTTGGCCAAGCTGGTCTCGAACTCCTGACCTTAGGTCATCCACCCCCACCTCAGCCTCC
Source organism: Sapajus apella (assembly GCF_009761245.1). Lineage (NCBI taxonomy): Eukaryota > Metazoa > Chordata > Mammalia > Primates > Cebidae > Sapajus > Sapajus apella. The sequence goes on along the minus strand of NW_022436946.1, from coordinate 72,749,641 downwards.
CAAAGTGCTGTGATTACAGGCGTGAGTCACAGGGCCTGTTTCTATGGACTTTAAAAATTTAGATTTCTTTAGCTAATGTGCTGATCAGACTTGGTATTTAGTCATATCAGGCAAAGTCCCAAAAGGAAAGAGATTTTACCCTTGATGGTTCACATGAAGAGGCTATTTGCAGAGGTTAGAGAACAAACAAGCATGGTAAAACACTCAGGGACTAGCAGCAGCAAGAAACTCTTAATTCTCCAGAGATTACCAGAGCAGAAAGCTGGCTTTGTGGAAGAGGGCTTGAGGGAGCTGTGGTTTTGAAGCAGGAGGGGCGTGAAGGAAGGTTCCCTGACCTCTCCTCGCTCTTCCTCTGAGTCTCCACCAGTGACTTAACATTACTAGAACCCAGCTGGGGAGCCCAAGTGATGTTTATTTGTTGTTTGTTTGTTTTTATTTTTATTTTTATTTCAAGCTCGTCCTCCCAGTGCAATAGCAGAGCAGAGAAAGAATTGAGGACATGAGGGAGCAAATGGAGAATAACTAGGACATTATTTAGAATCTTTGGGGATTTGTAGCATTTCCTTTGTACATTATAAAATAAATTGTAGCATTGTTATGCATCTGCAAAATGCTTGGGACTAATTATTTTATACATGTTTTCAGAAAATGGTTTATTCAGTTTCTCATTTAACTGAACAATTACTTTAGGAATTTTTGATGATCCATATAACCCAACAAGAAGCATAATCTAGGTCTGTTAACGCAAAGCATTTTTGTTAATATATTGTTATACCTTGCTGAGGTTTTCTGAAATTTTCTTCATTAGGCAGTCTTGGTTTAATGGAATACATGTTTCTTTCATTAAAAATGTTGTAATGACTAAATTAAAAATATTTTGGCAATAAGTCTTTTGCTTTTTGGAATTTAAACTTTGTATTCACCTGGAATTTTTTTTGACAACCAGAACACTAGACCATAGCGTTGATATAGTAACAGTTAGTGGAAGCAAGACTGTTGGGAAATAGTTGTTCTTCCTCCCCAAGTCCTTTTGAGGACACATTAAATTTCTGTATAAATCTGTTGCAATTTGCTGCTATCTTGCAGCTGCTGATATTTTGCTAATGCCAATTTTACCTAATCTTAATTCTGGCAAAAAGTGTGTGCTCTTTATATTTTGGATAGATTCCTTAGGGTTACTAAAGAAAGGGATTTCTCTTCTTAAAGAGATGGTATGAAGGATGCTAGTATATAAGTAATACTCCCCCCAAAACAATTAGATTATGGTTTATATTTTCTTTATTCTCTTGAGGAATCCAGGGAAAAAGAAGTACAATATCTTACTCAGATTAAGAAGCAGCTAGAGAAGGTCTTGTTCATGACCTCCAGAAAAGGAGGAACCATACTGCCCGGAGTTGAGCAAATTAATAAACATCTGGCTGTGAGAATTTAGCATACAAATAAAGGATACCTCTGGATATAAATGTTTTAACTGAGTTAAAAAAACAAACAAATATGTTTCCCAGCTTGTCTTTTTTAAAGAGTATGGTGAAAATGAGAAACAGGTTTGGAATCAACTGAGTAACACCTGTGCTTGGAAACCAACCATTAAGATATTTTCTCTGTAAGTGGGCTTTTTTTCTGTTTTGTTTTTAAGGGGTGATTTTAAACTTTTGTGGGATCTTCTAAAAACATATTGTTTATTTTGATTTGACACTGATGGAATTAGAATCCCACAGGATATATTTGAGGCTCTTAGTTTTTCCATGTTGTATTCTTTGAATTTCCTTGATTTGAGGATTGAGTTATTCCAGAGAGAACTTTTCTCTTCTTCCTTGTTATTTTTTTTCTAAAATTAGATGAACCAGCTGTGTTTTGGTTTGTGGGCATGATTTGCTGTCTGTTATCCTTTTGGTCTTAGTATCTGGGGGAAGAACAAAGAACCTGTATGTGTTTTGAAGAGGAATGTATTAGTTTCTCTGCTTTTCTTGTTCATCATGGTTGATCTTGAAGATTAGGAGAACGAACAAAATACTTTATGAATCTATTCTTTTGCTTGATATTTCAAACAAAACCATGTCTTGTATTGGCAACTGAGATGATGAAGAAAACAGATGTAAGTAAAGTGAAAAACTGGTCATCATGTATTCAGATGTCTAATTGAAGACGTTTATGTTAAAGAAAGATTTTTCTTTCAGGTGTGGGAGGAGGGAAAAGAAGGATGGAAACTGAATGAGTTTGACCATATGAGCAGCTGTCACTATAGATATTTTAGCAACTAGAAAATATTTATTTCAATCAGAATTTAATTTTATATTTTAACTAGTAATAAGTCTGTTTTTTTTTCTTTTTGGAAAGCGAGGATAAGTTAGGAATTTATAAACCAATTTGGTGATTTTAGTAAGTCAGTAGTAAAAGTGGAGATAGCCTGGTAGCTGCGTACAATGATGCAAATATGTTAGAAAATGGGCTGTTAGACACATTTTTTTTCCTTTTTGCCAGATGTGCAACTGTTTACAGAGGGCTATGATTTATTTAAGGCGTGTTTCTGGAACTGGCTCAGAGTGTCATGGACTTTGGTCCTGTTTTCTAGGATTCTGCTGTTTGGTATATAACACTGATATAGATTAGTATTTTCAGAACATATGGACAACTGAGTAGGCTGGCATAATTGAACAGTGAAAGATTTATGTCAGATGGGTTGCGGTGGCATTATATTGTAATGATGGATTGAATGAGTGATCTAAAATCATCCTAGCACAGTATAATTATAACAATTCTTGAAGGCCAATTATATGCCATCACTTTGAGTGTTTTGCAGTTATTTTTTCATTTAATTGTCACATTGAGTCTATGAGGTTACTATTCCTATGCCATTTTATAGCTGAGAGAGCTGAGGTCTAAGTAGTTTTCGAAGGTGATAGAAGTAGTGAGGAGTAGAGTCGAAAGATGTTTTCAGGTGGTCTGGCTCCAGAGTCTTTGCTCCATTTGGAATTCTAAGTTCGCGTTTTTTGTGTGCTCTTTTAAACACCTAGAGCTTTGAAAATCCCTGAAGGGTTAATCTGTTCTGTTTTTATCTCCCTCCACAAATAATAGTAAAATGGTGACATTCATGCATCTGTGGCCCACTTTCAAGTCCAGGGGAGACAGGTCTTCTATGATACTCACTTTCTTGAGCCAGACTCACCTTCAGATTTCCGTTCTACACAGGACTTCAGCCTCCCCTGCCAGCAGATGAGAGAGAGGAGACCTCCTGGATCCAAATCTAAGCCATTCCTTACAGCTCTTGTTTTTTAAGCCTCTTAACAACTACCTGTTTTAGTTTTATACCTGTTATAATTACACAGTTTTTGCACGTACTTTAAGCAAATGTATTTCTGTTAAGTTTTGTGTAAATTAAATAATGAATTGAATTGTAATTTAAATTTCTTTTTATAGAGCTGGGGGGGTCTTACTATGTTGCCCAGGCAGGTCTTGAACTCTTGGCCTCAAGCAATCCTCCTGCCTTGGCCTCCCAAAATGCTGGGATTATAGGCATGAGCCACTGCATCTGACCTGTAATTTTTTATTATTCTGGGAAAGCTTCCTATTTAAAGGATCCCAGTGGTAATTTCTTTTGTAAAGAGAAGAATCTTTATATAAAATAAATGATTATTTGCTAGATTATATTAATAAAATATGGATTTTCACATATTACTTTTGCATAGACATAGTTTCAGCTAAATACATATTTGATATAAACATGCCAAAATGAAATTTGATCTTTTATTGTGCTTCATATTACTAATAAAAAAGGATTGAATAAGTTTTTTTTCCTTGAATAAATGTCATTTGTTGAATTTGCATTAAAGTGTACGTTTGTGGGCTTATCTATAGTAAGAATAATATTCTTTTAGGCAGTAGGTTGAGGTTCAATATGTAGCACAATAATATATTGTTTTGTTATAAAATTAGGATGCTAGAGTTCTGCTTAAGTGCTAAAATCAGTATTTTGTGATTCTGAAATAAATTCTCTGAAAATCACGTAAGTTTTAGAGAAATAAAACTGTTGTAGTTGAAAGACAAAATACTCTTTGGAAAAAATATTTTTCTGTAACCCTGGGTAAAATACTTATTTCCTGTAGTTAATATAATGCTAATGAGGTCTTGACCCTAGACTCACTCTAATTTGTGCTCTCTCCCTAAACACTCAACAGTGACTACTCTGTAACCTAATTAATAGATCCAGTGGCCTCATTTAGAGCATTATTCTTTTCCAGTCTCTTCAGTTATTTCTTTTTTGTTTGTTTTTTAGAAATAGAGTCTCACTCTCATCCAGGCTGGGCTGCATTCGTAACATTATAGATCATGGCAGCCTTGAACTCCTGGGCTCAAGTGATCCTCCTACCTCAGCTTCCCAGAGTGCTGTGATTATGGATGTGGGCCACCATGCCTGGCCTCTAAGCTCTCATTGTGTGACTCAGAATTTTTTGTGACCTCATCTCGCCCCACTTTTTCACTATAGCGCTCCTCACACCTCTGCCATTCTCCTTCAGTCTAGCCCCGTTGGCCTCTCCGCCAAACATGTTACCATTCTTTTTTCTCTTTACTCTCGTTCAGACAAACCCTTTGTCTGGAATGCACTTTTATTTAGTCATTGTTATCCATTTTTCAGTACCTGCTTGAATTAAATCTTTGAAAGTAGCCATCCCAAATTTAGTATTTGGAATTATACTGGTATTACGTACATCAAAGGTTACAGGATGTATATGTATCTTCCTTCATTCTTGCCTACTCTAGATTGTGAATGACTAGAGGATATAAACTGGCTAGCAAGAGGCTTTGTAAGGTTTTGTTTGATCAGTGGATCTCAGGTCTCAGAACTCTTTTTACATACTTAAAAATTACTGAAGACTGCATAAATATTTTATTTATGTGGGTTATATCTATTGATATTTTCACTGTACAGGTATTGATCGACTTAGGACCTATGCAACTTATGACCATTCGACTTTACGACCACAATCGCTAGCCACGACTGCTCCGCGTCTGGCAGCACAAACGTTGCCCAGCTGGGTGTACAACAGTGCGGACCAGCTTCCGGCAGCACTACCATCTCCGCGTGCATATAGCCTACTCAACTTACGACCAAATCGTGTTACGACCGGTCAGTCGGAACCAATCATGGTCGTAAGTTGAGCACTAGCTGTATTAGAAATTTAAAAATTATTTGATCCGGGCCAGGCACTTCGGGAGGCTAAGGCAGGCAGGTCATTTGAGGCCAGGAGTTCAAGATCAGCATGATAAAACCCTGTCTCTACTAAAAATAGCAGATCTTCCAAATTTAGGTAATATTAAAAATTATATTCTTAGTGTAAGCTTCTCTGTCGGAAAGCTTTTATAGCCGTGGTGGCAGATATAAGGTCTACTTTTGTACTTTTCACTTGAAGGCTCAAATTTTATCATTGTGGCTTTAAGTACTGTGACTCTGGTATGTTTTGGTGGCACTGCCTTGTTACTAGCTAAAGCTCTAGAAGTTTTACCCATCATTGCTTCTGCATCCTTTTTGCAAATGTAACCACAGTAAAAAAGGCAAATGTCTCAGTATTATTATGAAAATAATTGTGGCCTTTTTTATTCTCTGAAAGGGTCCATTGGCCACACATAGGAAGAACTGCTGGTCTGAATAATTGTCTTCCTGAGTTGTGAATGTGTTTCATGAATACTAGATAGGTAGAAACCTAGAATGTTAAAATTGAACATTACCCTAGAGTTAATTTAATTCCAGTTCCTTACAAGAACTTGAGGAAACTGGTTTCAAGGGCTTAAGAGACTTGAAGATCATGTAGTTAGCCACTGGCAGAACTGAAAGATAATTCATAAAGCTCTTAGTTTAGAGTTCATTTTTTGTGTCAGTATTGTGCAGTAAAAAAAAATTTAGAGGTAATTTTACACATAAGGCTATGACTAAAAAATTAAGCTGTTTTTTTTTTTTTTGTTTTGTTTTTGTTTTTTGAGACAGAGTCTTGCTCTGTCACCCAGGCTGGAGTGCAGTGGCGCGATCTCGGCTCACTGTAACCTTCCCCTCCTGGGTTCAAGCAATTCTTGAGCCTCAGCCTCCTGAGTAGCTGGGACTACAGGTGTGCGCCATCATGCCCGACTAATTTTTGTGTTTTTTGTAGAGATGTGGTTTCACCATGTTGTCCAGGCTGGTCTCGAACTCCTGGCCTCAGGTGATTTGCCTGCCTCAGCCTCCCGAAGTGTTGGGATTACAGTCATGAGCCACTGCATCCGGCCCAAAATAAATGTTTCTTTTTGTGCTACAATATAATGCAATTCTGTAGGGAAGAGATTTCTGAACTCTCTTACTCAGTGCTCTAAAATAAGCTTTCATGTATTTTTTTTTTTTACCTCTTAAAAAAATAACCAGAAGTGATGGCACGTGTATCTAGTCCCACCTACTTAGGAGGCTGAGGTGGGAGAATCGATTGAACTCAGGATTTTGAGGCTGCAGTGAACTGTGTCACACCACTGCACTGGGCGATAGAGCAAGAACTTAAAAAAAAAAAAAAGAAAAGACTAGGCCTAGTGTCTGTAATCCAACACTTGGGGAGGCTGAGATGGGAATATCTTTTGAGCCCAGGAGTTTAAGACCAATCTGGACAACGTAGCAAAACCTCCTCTCTACGAAAAATAAAAAAAAGTTAGCTGGGTGTGGTGGCATGTGCTTGTGGTCCCAGCTATTCTAGAGTGTGAAGTGGGAGGATTGCCTGAGCCTGGGAGGTCGAGATGGCAGTGAGCTATAATCGCACCACTGAACTCCAGCCTGGGTAACAAAGTGAGAAACTGTCTCAAGAAAAGAAAAAAACAGGCTAGGGACGGTGGCTCATACCTCTAGTCCCAGCACTTTGGGAGGCTGAGGCAGGCAGATCACTTGAGGCTAGGAGTTGGAGACAAGCCTGGCCAACATGGCGAAACCCCATCTCTACTGAAAATACAAAAGTTAGCTGGACAGGGGTGGCAGATGCCTGTAATCCCAGCTACTTGGGAGTCTGAGGCAGGAGAATTGCTTGAACTAGGGAGGTGGAGGTTGTAGTAAGCGAATATTGTGCCACTGCACTCCAGCCTGTGTGAAAAGAGCTATACTCTCTCTCAAAAACAAAACAAAACAAAACAAAACAAAACAACTAGTAGACAGTATAACCTATACATACGTGTGTGGGTGTGTATTTTATATATATATGTACAGATATGTACATTTAAAAATGCAGTATTCTAACATAAAGAAAAGTTATTAACTTATTAATTAATTACAATAATTACATTAAATATATTATTTGTTTCAGTTTCTGAAGATGCAGGCACTCCTCTACTACGAGGCAGAATAAAGTAATCAGATGCTACTAACATCTACATGTAGAATAACCATGAATGAGGCAGCTGTAAGTTAGACTAATACATGTGTGTTGTAATTGGTGACTCAAATACCTTCATTAGCATTGCTCTATAATGTGATTTTTCCAGCATGATATACACCTTTTGGTAAAGCTCCAAATAAAGGACAGACTTCTTTCAATGTATGTGTTATTGTATGCGTTTTAGTCAGTGAATGTTAAAGCAATGCAAAAATGTTTTAAATATATGTATACATATATTTGATTAGATTCTGGGCTCACCTGTGTTTTCCTCTGAATTTGCTGTTCATTTTACCTTCTACACATCATCAATGGCATCACAATAATTTGAAAATTTTGAATAAAAAGTAAAATGTGGGCCGGGCGCGATGGCTCAAGCCTGTAATCCCAGCACTTTGGGAGGCCGAGGCGGGTGGATCACAAGGTCAAGAGATCAAGACCATCCTGGTCAACATGGTGAAACCTCGTCTCTACTAAAACTACAAAAAATTAGCTGGGCATGGTGGCGCATGCCTGTAATCCCAGCTACTCAGGAGGCTGAGGCAGGAGAATTGCCTGAACCCAGGAGACGGAGGTTGCCGTGAGCCAAGATCGCGCCATTGCACTCCAGCCTGGGTAACAAGAGCGAAACTCCG
>NW_022436946.1:72717268-72741533 GCF_009761245.1 Sapajus apella | reverse complement strand
TTTTTTTTTTTTTTTTTTTTTGAGATGGAGTCTTGCTCTGTCACTCAGGCTGGAGTGCAGTGGCAAAATCTTGGCTCACTGCCACCTCCACCTCCTGGGTTCAAGCGATTCTCCTGCCTCAGCTTCCTGAGTACCTGGGGCTATAGGTGCATGCCACCACGCCCAACTAATTTTTTGTATTTTTAGTAGAGTTGGGATTTTACCATGTTGGCCATGCTGGTCTCAAACTCCTGACCTCAAGTGATCCACTAGCCTCTGCCTTCCAAAGTTCTGGGATTACAGGCATGAGTCACTGTATCCAGCCAATAGTTCATTGTAACACCTTCAAGGGATAATGAGTTTGGGAATAAGCAAAGGATAGAACCAAATTATTGCTATAAAATACATGAACTATATATGAACTATTTTGCCATAGGGAATGTGTTACTCTGGTTTAACATTGCTGTAAAGGAGTACCTGAGACTCAGATCAAGCACTCACTCAGAGCAAGCAAGTTGCTTTGTTTATATTCTGTGTCCTGGAGAGGTAGGTAGGAAATTTGATCATTGATATGAGTATACATACTCATACGCTACCCCCCTACACACACAGTTTAAAGCCGCCTCATCACATAGATAATTTTCTAAGTCTGAATAGCCTAATTTAAATAAACTTTCTTTGTAATTCAATTAGAAAACTCTTCATTTTGAGTTCTTGTTTAGGTTTTAATATAAAGGAAACATTTTACCTTAAGAATTATTGTTTTACTAACCTTACTGACAAAGAGAAATAGTGATGAGGAAATGACTAAAACCAGTTCAGATAGTATTGAGCACACAGATTCTACAAGGGTTGGGAACAGGCAGGACTAAAAACACATGTGGAGAAGTCAGCTCTGAAAACAGTTTTCGATCACGTTCAGTTATAGATGGATGAAGTTACCGATGTGTTTTCAGTTGGAGAGGCAGTGCTGAGGAATTTTATACCTATTGCATTGTATTTTTCTGTCAGGTAGGCATTAGGTCATCTTGATTTTCTGTAAGAAGGAGATAATACTGGGGGCCCTTTAATGAAGTTCTAAGGTTTTGAGGTAGTATTTCAGATAGGACTGTGTTGGTGATCTTATAATTTTAGCAAATATACTATTATTAAAGCATATTGTTCAGTTATCCTATTCAAATAATTGGATTTTTAAGTGTATTTACTTGAATTTTCAGAAAATGTTTAAATTGATTCTGTGAGGTAGGAAAGTGACTATAGGTTTATGTATACGTGTTTTTGATAGTCAAAAAAACATGAATTAATTGTCGTAAGTGTGACTTAGAATCCATTAGAGGTGAAATAATGTAGCTAGTGCAAATACTATGCTAGTGATAAACTACGAGTGGTGAGAATGAAACAGCCTTCCCAACTTGAAATTTCATATTCTGGTAGGGCAGGCTGTTTACATGTGAGGATATTTTAAACACTTGATTTAATTTCTCCAAATTTTGTATAAAATAATGAGTATGTATCCAGTTATAATTAGTAGTAAAAACTGGAATGTTTGACTTGATACTGAACTCTGCAGCTGAACCCTTGTGGTGGTTTGGAATGACAGCCGCACGGTTAGACATTTTAGAAAACTGGAATTGATTACATTGAAAGAAATAAGACTAATGAAGTGATTCAGACACGTTTCAAATGCAGAAGGTAATGATCATGTATCAATCAGTATTTTTTGGTGAAAACAGTAGAAGGCTTGATCTTCAGCTGCATTCTGAGGGTGTTTAGCCTGCAGTGTAGAGGCACAATGCCAGGATTGAGAGATGGATTTGGGAGCAGGACAGACACACTTCCACCATCATCAAGCTTATGTTCCAGTAGGGAGATGGACATTAAACAACATTTTATCTTATGGCTGTGCTTCAGTGGAGAAGTTCTCTGGGTGCTATGAGACCATGTTAGAGGGGAAAGATGTGAGAAAGAGTAATGTAAGGTGGTGGCAAAACATTAGGATGGGCGACGGAAAACCTCTGTGAACTAATCAGAACTCTTTAAAAATCCACCCTTCCCAAACTACAAAATCAACTCATTTGTTCATTGTGGAAAATCCACGAAATCTAAAATGAAGTAAACAAATATCTGTAATATTTCTATTACACAGAGATAATCACTAGTTTTTTTAGAGGGCTTTAAAAATTAAATGCATTTTCATCTTTATAAGGTGACTGGGAAATTTTATTTCTAGATGTGGAATTTATGGTCATCATTTCTCTGACTAATGCTGTATAAAGAAGAGCAGTTATCTTAATGATACTACTGTAACCCCTTGCTATAGCCCCACTTAATAATTGCTTGATAAATTATGTAGATGAGTGTTCATTCATAGTCCAAAGCAAATAGTTTTTTGGGATGTTAAATATAACAGGTAATGTAAATGCTTTTTTACATAATAAAATGGTAATGAATTTATTTTTACATAATAAGATGGTATATATTTGTTTTTCTTTTCTTTCTTTTTTTTTTTTTTTTTTTGAGAGGGAGTTTCGCTCTTGTTACCCAGGCTGGAGTGCAATGGCGTGATCTCGGCTCACTGCAACCTCCGCCTCCCGGGTTCAGGCAATTCTCCTGCCTCAGCCTCCTGAGTAGCTGGGATTACAGGCACGCGCCACCATGCCCAGCTAATTTTTTGTATTTTTAGTAGAGACGAGGTTTCACCATGTTGACCAGGATGGTCTCGATCTCTTGACCTCGTGATCCACCCGCCTCGGCCTCCCACAGTGCTGAGATTACAGGCTTGAGCCACCGCGCCCGGCCTGATATTTGTTTTTCTAGGTAAATATAATTTAACAGCATGATAGTTAATATTTTTGTACAAAATAGGATTAATGATTTTTGTTAATTATAGCCCTGTACAGACTTAAATAATTGATAGACCTTCCATAATCTAGTAGTTTGAATTAAGTTATCTTTATTTTTGACATGTTCTTTTCATGCGTTTATGTGTCTTTCTACCACTAAATTGCTGATATCCTTTTACTTCCCATTGGATCTTTTTTGCTACCATTAGAGAATGAATGCAATTTAATGCTTTATGTGACAATTTAGCTCTTTAAATATTGAAATATACTGAAGCAACATGGGTGTTTTTACTTTTCATGTAACAGTTGTCTTCTTACCTTTAAAAAAATAGCCTCTTAAATAAGAGTTAAAATTTTGTGGTATATTTGTTAGAGATTTTCCTTAATGAGGAAAATCAAGGAAATGAAATGTTCCCCTTAAATTAGCTTTAATTTAGTTAATTTATTTTTTATTTATTTATTTATTTTTTTGAGACGGAGTTTCGCTCTCGTTACCCAGGCTGGAGTGCAATGGCGTGATCTCGGCTCACTGCAGCCTCCGCCTCCTGGGTTCAGGCAGTTCTCCTGCCTCAGCCTCCTGAGTAGCTGGGATTACAGGCACGCGCCACCATGCCCAGCTAATTTTTGTATTTTTAGTAGAGACGGGGTTTCACCATGTTGACCAGGATGGTCTCGATCTCTTGACCTCGTGATCCACCCGCCTCGGCCTCCCAAAGTGCTGGGATTACAGGCGTGAGCCACCACGCCCGGCCAATTTATTTTTTTAAAGACAGGGTTTCACCACGTTGGTCAGGCTGGTCTTGAACTCCTAACCTCAGGTGATCCACCCACCTTGGCCTCCAAAGTGTTTGGACTAAAGGCATGAGCCACCACACCCGGCCTATTAGCTTTAATTTTAATCCCTTTCCCCCACTTTTATGAAGTGGTGCTTAAAACTTGGGGAACTTACTGAGAAATTATTTTATGTATACAAATTATCCTTTGACATTATTTATACATTGTAAAGAAGGTGCTGCTTTTGCAATGCCAGTAGTTCCAATAGACCAGTGAGTTCTCTCCATTAAGTATAATCCTCCTGGGATTTGGGATTTGTGGTTACCATGTTGCCACTGTTAAGGTTGGAGTCTGCATAATACCTGAGCTGAGCATATTCTTCTGTGCCCCTTAGCAGACACAGAAGAAATCATGCAGGTCACCTCTGGGTGAGGAACTCATACAGAAGATAATGCTGCCTTGACTTCTGGCATTGGGGGTTGAGCTGTCCTTTGTCTCTGGATGCTTTGAATGAGACGCATTGGCAACTGTCCAAATTGGAAATAAACTTCTCAGGTTCCAGGCCTCCCTTGGCTCTGAGAGCTGTGTACAGGAAACAGTAGCATCTGGGGTGGTTGCCTGCTTTGCCAAAGAACAGTCTCCTGCCTTGAGGGCTGTGCTGCTTATCTTTTGACAGCCTGGGAGCAGATTGCCAAATACAGGTCAGGAGGTGTATATGACCTATAAAGGGTCCTCTCCTTTTCCAGTTAGGCTGTTCAGGGCTTCAGCTTTATTCAGTTGTTCAAATTTATTTTGTTATTGTTTAATAATTCCGATGTCTAAAGTTTAGTAATGCATTTGTTTGAGGAAATATGGTCTGACTCTCAGATTCATAGTGCTGCCCTTACTTACACAGGGATGGAAAGTGGCTTTTTAATGGAGTTGACTAATGTGTCCCTAATATGAGTAATTAGTAATATTTACAAGGTAGCTTGAATCCTGATAGGCAGAGCACACTGGTATTTTTTGTTTTGTTTTCATGCAATGTATAGCATATCATTTCTTTAAGATTGTATCCTAGTCGTCTTTTAATGCTTCGTACAAAATGGAGTTCCTGTGTCCTGTTCCTTGTCTTTTACTGCTCCCTCCCACACCATTTCTATGACTACTTTATGTCAGCACTATGAATTGCTGTACATGGTGGTATAGTTGTCTTTCTCCTTTTGTAAACTGTAAACACTTCATTTTATTCTTGTGTCTTCAGGGCCTAGTACTTTGCCCTGTTATAATAGATGCTCCATAAATGTCTATTAAATAAATAATTTCATCCTGTGATTGAACTGTGAATATATTGTCACTTCCTTTTTTTTTTTTTTTAAGACAAAGTCTTGCTCTGTCTCCCAGGCTGGAGTGCAGTGGTGCAATTGTTGCTTCTTTTAAAAATTGTTTTCTCCAAATATAAATTCTAGACCATCCCATAAAATATCTCAGAGGTGGTAAGAGTGGGCTGGTCAAGGACTTTATGAGCCAGGGAACTTATAATATTGTTTTTTTTTTTTTTTTTTTTTTTTTTGAGACGGAGTTTCACTCATGTTTCCCAGGCTGGAGTGCAATGGCGCGATCTTGGCTCACCGCAACCTCTGCCTCCTGGGTTCAGGCAATTCTCCTGCCTCAGCCTCCTGAGTAGCTGGGATTACAGGCATGCACCACCATACCCAGCTAATTTTTTGTATTTTTAGTAGAGACGGGGTTTCACCATGTTGACCAGGATGGTCTCGATCTCTTGACCACGTGATCCACCCGCCTCGGCCTCCCAAAGTGCTGGGATTACAGGCTTGAGCCACCGCGCCCGGCCTATAATATTGTTTTTAAAAAAAGAATATTCGCAGCAGTGATTAGAAAGGGTTAAAGCCTCATACATCTTTTTGAATAACATTTGTTTATATTATGTTCATTTTAAGTTAACTAAAAAGTGAATGCATCCTTTCGCCAACCAAAAATCAAAATAATAAGGGGTTGGCATTCCCCTAGGCCACTGCCTGGTTGCTCATCTCTATTTAGAAACTAAGCACTACTACCGTTTTGGTGTGCATATGTTTATCTTTTACCATTACTTACATTTTTAGACTTGCAGAAACTCGCTGTGTGTGTATGTGTATGTGTGTGTATGTTTTGGTAGAGATGGGGTCTTGCTGTGTTTCCCAGGCTGGTCTCAAAATTCTTGGCCTCAAGCAATCCTCCCACCTTGGCCTCCCAAAGTGCTGAAACTATAGGTGCGAGCCACTGCACCTGGCCTTGTGTTTTTTTGGTTGTTGTTGTTTGTTTTTTAACATGAAAGGTCGTGTACTCCGCAAAATGTACAATTCTATTTTTTTTTAATGTAACAACAGCTCTTAGATATTCATGTTGGAAGATAAAGATCCACCTTAGTTTAAAAAATTATTGCATAACTCTCTATAGTCCGGGTACAGCCTTGTTTACTAAACCTTAAAAATTTTTTTTTTTTTACTGATCAGATTGTTTGTGATTTTTCCTTTCTTAACAGTGCTGCTGCAGATATCCTTGGTGTGTACTAAGAAGTACTGGTTCAGAGGATTTACAGTTTATAGTCTCAAAGTGAGAACAACTCAGTGTTACAGGTTTTTAATTTTTGTTACTGTGATAGATGAGAAAAGTATCTCATTGTTAACTATATTAATATCTTTCTTAAGGGTAAATATCAGGCCCTTGTGTCTTCAGGGCCTAGTACTCCCAGGCTCAAGGGATAAAGATGGATAAAATATGGTTTTCTGGCATAATCCTTTACACAAATGTGGCTGGCTGTTTCATAGACTTTGTGTTTAAAAGATTTTGTAAAAAGTTGAGTTTGTCTGACACAAGAACAGAAAATCAAACACCGAGTGTTCTCACTCATAGGCGGGTGTTGAACAATGAGAACACATGGACACAGGGAGCATCACACACTGGGGTCTCTTGGGGGGAATAGGGGAGGGACAGTGAGGGGGTAAGGAGGTTGGGGAGGGATAATAACATGGGGAGAAGTGCCAGATATAGTTGACGGGGGGGGATGGAGGCAGCAAACCACATTGCCATGTGTGTACCTATGCAACAATCCTGCATGTTCTGCACATGTACCCCAGAACCTAAAGTGCAATAAAATATATATATATATATATATATATGTATATATATAAAATATATATACGTATATATATGAAGTTGAGTTTGTGATTTCTTTCATTTTTTTTTTTTTCCTTTTTCTTTTCTTTCTTTCTTTTTTTTTGAAACAGGATCTCACTGTGTCACCTGGGCTGGAGTGCAGTGGAGCAATTTCAGCTCACTGCAACTTCAACTTCCTGGGCTCAGATGATCCTGCCACCTCAGCCTCCCTAGTAGCTGGGCCTACAGGTGTGTGCCACCACACCCAGATAATTTTTGTATTTTTTTTGTGGAGATGAGGATTGTCTTCTATATTTTATGGTTTCTTAAGAATTTTCCAGTAAGTCAACAGTTTTAATTGTTTTATGATATTTTGTTTATATGTCTTGTATTGGTTTAGTGAATATAAGTAAAATAAATAATTCTAAAAATTAAATTTCTGCCTTTTTCTAATTTCCCAAAAAGAAAAAAGACATTGAGATTGAACCAGAATATAAGGTAATTATTTTTCTAATTACTTCTGTTGCCATTTGAGTTTGTTTGCTAATGATTTTTTTAAAAATATTTAATTAAAAAATAGAGGCTGGGTGCAGTGGCTCATGCCTGTAATCCCAGTATTTTGAGAGACTGAGACAGGAGGATCCTTTGAGCCCAGTACTTCAATACCAGCCGGGCAACATAAATCCTATCTCTACAAAAAAGTAAAAATAAAAAAATTAGCTGGGTATGGTGGCACATGCCTGTAGTTCCAGCTCCTTGGGAGGCCGAGATGGGAAGATTGCTTGGGCCCAGGAGGTTGAAACTATGGTGAACCATGATCCCTGGTGCATTCCAGGCTGGGTGACAGAGCAATACTTTGTATCCTAAATAAATAAATTAATAAATAAATAAAGATAGATAGAATTTGGCTGCATTGTTCAGTCTGGTCTCCAACTCATGACCTCAAGTGATCCTTCCATCTTGGCCTCCCAACGTGCTGGGGTTACAGGCATAAACCAGTGTGCCTGGTCTAAATTCTTTATAAAAAATGAGGCCAGGTGCAGTGGCTCATGCCTATATTCCAGCACTTTGGGAGGCCTAGGTGGGCAGATCACCTGAGGTCAGGAGTTTGAGACCAGCCTGGCCAACATGGTGAAACCCTATTTGCATTAAAATTGCAAAAATTAGCTGGGCATGGTGGCATGCACCTGTGGTCCCAACTACTTGGGTGGCTGAGGCAGGAGAATTGCTTGATCATAGGAGGTGGAGGTTGCAGTGAGCCAAGATTCTGCCATTGCATTCCAGCCTGGGTGACAAAGTGAGACTCAAAAAAAAAAAAAAAAAATTCTTAATAAACAATGCTGTTTTAAAAAAATAATGCACTTTGCCAGGCACGGTGGCTTGCACATGTAATCCCAGCACTTTGGGAGGCTGAGGCAGGCAGATGACCTGAGGTGAGGAGTTTGAGACCAGCCTGACCAACATGGAGAAAGCCCATATCTACTAAAAATACAAAATTAGCTGGACATGGTGGTGCATGCCTGTAATCTCAGCTATTTGGGAGGCTGAGGCTGGAGAGTCACTTGAACCCAGGAGATGGAGGTTGTGGTAAGCCGAGATCATGCTGTGACACTCCAGCCTGGGAAACAGGAGTGAAACTCTGTCTCAAAAAAAAAAAAAAAAAAAAAAAAAGCATTTTAAGATCCAGCATGTTTGTTCTAATTAGCCGAATTGGCTTTCATTTTTGCTAAGTTATTGTAATGTGTCTTTACAATATTATAATGAATATTGTGTTCATTAACCTTAGTCGTCTTTTTTTCATTCCTTTTCTATGGCTGTTAAAAAGAAAAGTAGAAAGAAAAAGATTTTATGCTTCAGTCATTTCATATGGTAATTATTACAGATTTCTCATTTCTCCCTTGCCTGCTATTCATTTAGTTTACAGTGCTAAATGACCTACCATTCTCTTAACCAATTTGTTGCTCTGCTTGTTACACTTTCAGTCTTGCCCTGTTATTCCATCTCTAGATTCAAGTTTCCTTCTTTCTCTTTTCCCTTTTAAGCCTGTTTTCATGCGTCCTTGTTTTCTTGCCCCTTATCTGTTATTGCTGTCCATACTATCTCTTAAGCTGAAAACAAATTCTGTTTATCTGGCCAAGGATTCTGGATTCTGACTGTCTTCATGGACTTCTTTGAAATCTGCTTGTTGCAAAATAATTGGGTAATAGGGGCTGGGAGTCTAGAAAAAAAATTGGATAATGGCAAAAATCATTGTTAAATTAGCACACTTTAAATATGTGATATGGCCAGTTGTGGTGGCTCATGCCTGTAATCCTAACATTTTGGGAGGCTGAGGCGGGCAGATCATCTGAGGTCAGGAGTTTGAGACCAGCCTGGCCAACATGGCGAAACACTGCCTCTACTAAAAAATACAAAAATTAGCTGGATGTGGTGGCGGGTGCCTGTAATCTCAGCTACTCCGGAGTCTGAGGCAAAAGAACCTCTGTAACCCAGGAGGCAGATATTGCAGTGAGTTTAGATCGTGCCACTGCACTCCAACCTGGGTGACAGAGCAAGACTGTCTCAAAAATAAATAAATAAAATAAAATAAAATAAATATGTGATGTAAAAATATTTAATACTAGTTTTTTGTTCTTCATGGAGACAACATAAAGTATATGCTGGATTTGAAGTTTTGTAAAGATTAATAATGATATACATCTGTTCACTCAGAAACTTTTATCTGAAACTTTATTGTTTGTTACAGATTCTAACTGAACATACAGCTGTGTTTAGCTGTTTGGGTTGAAGAGGGTGTTTACTACTCATCCCTTCAATTAATAAATATTTAATAATTTTCTATATATGATATACTGAGTTAGATACTGGCTGCTTATAAATAAGCAGTATGTTACTCTTGTCCTTTAAGGAGAGAGAGATTTATTCATTCATTCATTCATTCATTTATTTGTTTATAGACAGAGTCTTGCTCTATCACCCAGGCTGGAGTGCAGTGGCTGTATCTTGGCTCACTGCAACCTCCGCCTCCTGGCTTCAAGCAGTTCTTCTGCGTCAGCCTCCCGAGTACAGTAGCTGGGACTATATAGGCACACACCACCACACCCGGCTAATTTTTGTATTTTTAGTAGAGACAAGGTTTTACCATGTTGGCCAGCCTGGTCTCAAACTCCTGACCTCAAGTGATCTACCACCTTGGCCTCCCAGAGTGCTGTGATTGCAGGCGTGAGGCACTGTGCTTGGCCGAGATTAAAATTTAACAACAAAATTGGGCCTTGGGCCATGTCTAAAAGGTCAATGCAATTTTGTCCTATTTTGACAATAAAGTAGAAAACAAAGCAGAGAGAGACTAACACTAAATTTAAAAGTAGGTGCAGAGAAAAGAGTAGTTAATCCTGAGAAGGCTTAGGGTAAATGACTTAAAGAAGGCGGAGAGATTTGCTTAATTTTTGAAGCAGAGAGTAGAAATGTAATATAGGAAGAATAGGAGAGAATTCTTTCTGGCGGAAGTGCAAATTGTATGCATGGAATGGTGGTGATTCTTCAGTGGCCTTTGTGCACAGCATACATGTGAGGAGAATTTGACCTATTCCGTAACAGTGAGAGGGATACTGTTTGAGGGCCTCCATCTCCAGCATGGAGTTGACATGTTGATCTCTGTGATGATAACTCAGCTTTCCAGGTTTTCAAGGTTGTATGTGTTTCCCCCAGTGTTGTTTGGAGAAACTGTTTCTATCCAAGATAAGACAAGACAAAGAAATGAGGGGAGTGTCCTGTTACCGAAACCACATGTGGACAGACGAGGACTGGTGCTGGAGTTCAGAGTGAAACTAATTATTCTGAGTAACCTTACTGTAAACAGTGTAGTGAGGTGAGTCATAGAAAGTATGGGTAGGAAATTGAGATGACTTTGGGATGGGTTGCACAGTTCTTTGGCTTAATGAAATTTTCAGAAACCACATTTTCCTTGTATTTTGAATCTGACCTTGTGCTGGGCATTTTGTTTGAAGTTAGTGATAGGCTGAAATGCAATTACTATTCATTAATTACTTTAATGTGTATCATTTAAAAATAGTTTTATATAGTCATGAATGTCATGGAGTTATTTTGGTTTCTTATACCAAGATAAATTCAACTTATACCGTCTTATACCTTCTTTTACCCTTACATTCAAGATTCTTATTGCTGCTGCTTCCACAAAATCTTTAAAAAAATTTTTTTGGGACAGGACAACATAACATACATATATATTGTGTATATATATATATATATATACACACTATATATATATATATTTAAAACACATATATTTTAAATTATTTACAGCTGGTTAAAAAGAAAAATAGAGAAAGGTTTATGCTTGAGTCATTTCATACGGTGATTATTACAGATCTCCTCTAATTTCTCCCTTGCCTGCTATTCATTTAGTTTACAGTGCTAAATGACTTACCATTTTCTTAACCAGTTTGTTGCTCTGCTTGTTACACTTTCTGTTCTTGCTGTTATCCTATCTCTAGATTCAAGTTTCTTTTCTCTTCTTTGTCTTTTCCCTCTTAAGCCTTTTTTCATGTGTCCTTGTTTTCTTGCCCTTTATTTATTGTTGCTGTGCATAATATCTCTTAAGCTGAGAACAAATTCTCTCTGCCTGGCCAAGGATTCTGATTGTATTTGTGGATGGACCTTTCTGAAATTTATTTGTTGCAAATTTAGCTTTTCACAAAAGAATAAGTGATAGCCCTTGATATCCCCAGTTAGCTTTTTTTTTTGAGAAGACGGAGTCTCCCTCTGATACCCAGGCTCGAGTGCAGTCGCATGATCGCAGCTCACTGCAGCCTTGATCTCCTAGGCTCAAGTGATCGTCCCACCTCAGCCTCTGGAGTAGTGGGACTATAGGCATGTGCCACCATGCCCAGATAATTTTTAATTTTTTTGTAGAGATGGGATCTTGCATGTTGCCCAGGCTGATGTTGAACTCCTGGGCCCAAGCGATCATCTTCTCTTGCCCTCCCAAAGTTCTGGGATTATAGGCATCAGCCACGAAGTCTGGCCTCTCAGATAGATTTCTAGTCTCTCTTTCATCAGAGTGCCTCTGGTTTTCTCCTAAAGTTTTAGTTTCTCTGTCCTTTGGAAAATAGCCTATAGGCACAAGGTCTTGTTTTGATTTCGAATGAGAAATCTTGCCTGGGTCACATGGTTGGGTTCACTGAACCAGTAACCCAACTTGTGGAAATTAGGACATTGAAGTAGACTTGTTAAATGGGGCTTTCAACATTCCTCCCTTTTTCTCTTTCTGTATTTTGATGATAGTTCACAGGGTAGAAGTCTTTATTTTAATAGTGAAACATTTTGCAGAAGGGGTAGTTTCTACCTCTGAGGTGGCATTTGATGTCTAATTTTTTATTGTCATTTATCACATCCCACTTGCCTCAGTAATGCTGACACATACCATAATTAGTAAGGGCCTTGGGCTGTGTTCTAAAAGATCAATAACATTGATTATTTTGACAATAAAGTCAAGGTTCCTCTATTAATGTGTAGGATCCACCTGTCATTTTGATGATCATTTAGTGTTTGAAGGCATTCTGAAAAAGTTGGAAATTTATCATCTAGACCACACCATAATTACATGACCTTAATTTGTGACTCTTTTAAGGTGAGAGGAGCAAAAAGGTAGGCTGTATGTTTAGGAGAGGTCAGATTTCTGCCTTAAGATTGATGGGATGAGGAAAGAAGTTTTAGCTCTCGTTTAATTAGAGTTTGCCTTAAGGGAGATCATGGTGGAAGGACTTTTATATGAGTGGCATGAGAGATCCTGAATGGGGGAGACTTTATTTGAGAGGCTAGGAGTTGGGGGAGAAGTTTGAAAAAAACTAGGATTGGACACAGAGAATGGAGGTGAAGTTGAAAGCCAGAATTAGGAGTGTAACAGAATCAGGCTGTGGAAAGCCAGCGGACCATAGGATGTGGCAATATGGAGAAGAACAAAGTGAAAGGGAAGATTGTTCTTTAAAGAGGCAAAGAAAAAGATGAGAGTGGAGCAGAGTAATAAAATATCCCCTGAAGATTGAGGAAGTGTTGCTTTAGTTTGAAACTTTGTTGCCGAGAGCAGTGGCTCATGCCTGTAATCCCAGAATTTTGGAAGACCCAGGCAGGGGGATAACGAGGTCAAGAGATTGAGACCATCCTGGCCAACATGGTGAAACCCAGTCTCTACCAAAAATACAAAAATTAGCTGGGCGTAGTGGTACATGCCTGTAATCCCAGGTACCAGGAGGCTGAGGCAGGAGAATCACTTGGACCTAGGAGTTGGAGGTTGCAGTGAGCTGAGGTCGAGCCACTGCACTCCAGCCTGGTGACAGAGCAAGACACCTTCTCAAAAGGAAAAAAAAAAAGGAAAGAAAAAACTTCCTTAGAAACTGAAAGTAATTTGTGGTTTAATTTGTTAATCCTTAGAATTGGTGGAGTGGCAGGGTAATGATGTAAGGAGTTACTTTATAATTCCTTATGTTTTTCATATTCAGTGCACGCTTTCATTTATTCTCCAAATATGGATTTATTACATATGTAGTGTTTTTAATTAAGTACAGTAAATGTAAATTTTCATTTATTCATCTAGTCATTTATTCAGGGGATATTTTATTGAGCACCAACTGTATGCCAGGCTCTTATAACTCAGGAAAGGGGAGAAAAAGGGATGTACATTAATTGCTTGTCTGTTCTATTGCTGGGTAAACTAAGGAATGAATTCAGTAAAATGTATGAGTTAACATTGGTTTTATATGTAGTTTTTCCCAGGCTAATCTTTAGAAGCACAGAGTAGCAAGCTTTCTCCTAATAAAAAGAAGTCATAAGAATAGCTGAAAATTATGCTGAAATGTATTCTTTTGGAGAAAGTAGTATAGTTAAGAACACATATAGTGTATGTAAAATATACCTCAGCAAATGTGACTTTAAAGAATCATTAGAATTTGTTACATTAAGAGTACAAAAGTTTCCAGCCTGGGCAACATGGCAAAAAAAAAAAAAAAAAAGAAAAAAAAAATTAGCTGGATGTGGTGGTTCGTGCTTGTGATCCCAGCTACTTGGAATGCTGAGGTGGGAGGATCGCTTGAGCCTGGGAGGTGGAGGCTGCAGTGAGCTGAGATTGTGCCACTGTACTCTAACCTGGGTGACAGAGCGAGACCCCCCGTGAAAAAAACAAAAAACAACAACAAAACAGTGCAGAGTGAAACTCTCTCAAAAAAAAAAAAAAAAAAGTTTTGAAAAATTTAAATAGGCAATTGTGATTTTAAAAACCCTTCAGATTATATACAGCAAAATGGACAAAAATAGTAATATTAATTACTCAACCATTTTCTTTTGGGAAAGTATTGGGTAAATATGTAAGTAAAATTGAATTCACATTTTATGGCATAAATATATAGGACTAAAAATTTGTTTTTGATGCCTATTTGACTACTTCTGGAGTATCTAGGATATTGTTAGTTCAGCAAGTTATCTGTGGCACACTAAACCCTTTGGTGTATGGAACATTTATGGAGGGTTTATTATGTCCTTGAGTTGAGGGATAGATATATACATGAATCAGATATCCCCATCATCAGGGTGCTTCAGTTTAGTGGGAAGAACGTAAGTAAATACAAGCAATAACATTTTTTCAGGCTCTGGTGGAAGAGTGTGGGGGGACACACAGTGGGAATAAAGGTGAGAAAGAATGGCGGGAGGAGATTGGGCTGAGGCAGGAGAAGCTCAGGGAAAGGTGAATGCCAGAAGTTGGCATTGATTTTTTGTTTGTTTTGAGACGGAGTCTTGCTCAGTTGTCCAGGCTGGAGTGCAGTGGCACAATCTTGGCTCACTGCAACTTGTGCCTCCCAGGTTCAATTGATTCTCCTGACTCAGCCTCCTGAGTAGCTGGAACTACAGGCATCTGCCACCATGCCCAGCTAATTATTGTATTTTTAGTAGAGACAGAGTTTCCCCATGTTGGCCAGGCTGATCTTGAACTCTTGACCTCAAGTAACCCTCTTGCCTTGGCCTCCCAAATGTTAAGATTACAAGCATGATCCACTGCCCCCTGCCTGGAATAAGTTTTGTCAGAAGAAGCCTTTTCAGCTAAAGTGTATAGATGGGATAAACCTGGGACACTTAGAGGAACTCAGAGCAGTTGAGAAAGCTGGAGCTTGTGGACCTGAGGAAGGAGATGAGAGCAAGGATTAAGGAAAGAAATAAGCATTTGTCATGCTATTAAACACAGTTTTTGAAAAGCAGAGGCAACATGATATTCCTTCATATGCAATGTAACTCCTTCACAAAAACCAAAAGTGTACATGATTCAGTATGCTGCAAGTACATTTTACTGATGAAATGAAGGAAGATGCTGAGAGGTCTCTAGACTCCCTTGCTATTTAGATATCTAGTTTCAGGTTACCCACCTCAAAGTATTTACTGCCTTTCAAATTTAGGTTTTCAATTTATTACAGTACCAGGTTTCATTGAATCTAAAATACCATGAATTCTAAGGTACACAGTTTTATATATGCTAATAAAAAAGTCACTGTTAATTAAGTAATGACATATCAAAATGCTAAATACATCTTAATTTTAAACCTGTTAATGTGTGAAAAAGTACCTATTAGAGATATAGAGTATTTCATTTAATCCTCATAACAGGTTTCCCGTACATATTATCCACTATATGTCATAGCTTTTCATGGTAATTTTTTTTTTTTTTTTTTTTTTTTTTTTTTGCGGTGGAATTTTGCTCTTGTTGCCTGGGCTGGAGTGCATTGGTGTGATCTTGGCTCACCACAACCTCTGCCTCCCAGGTTCAAGCTATTTTTCTGCCTCAGACTCCCAAGTAGCTGGGATTACAGGCATGTGCCACCACACCTGGTTAATTTTGTATTTTTAGTAGACACAGGGTTTCTCCCTGTTGGTCAGGCTGATTTCAAAGTACTGACCTCAGGTGATCCGCCCGCCTTGGCCTCCCAAAAGTACTGGGATTACAGGCATGAGCCACCTTGCCTGGCCTCATGGTAATTCTTATTGAATGATCAAACCTGTGGTTGTTCACTCTTCAAATGCTGAATTACACTGTATTGTAATTTAATTACCTTTTATTGTTAAATATTTATTTCTAAGTTTTTTCTTCCTTTGTTTTGTTTTCTCCTGCCCCCTCACTCCTCCTCCTTTTTTTTGTTAACTACCACTTCAGAGAATATAAACTTTTTAAAAATGGCCGGTTGCGGTGGCTCATGCCTGTAATCCCAGCTCTTTGGAAAACTGAGGTGGATGGATCATGAGGTCAGGAGATCGAGACCATCCTGGCTAAGATGGTGAAACCCCATCTCTACTAAAAATACAAAAAATTACCTGGGCACGGTAGCGCACACCGGTAGTCCCAGCTGCTTGGGAGGCTGAGGCAGGATAATTGCTTGAACCCGGGAGGAAGAGGTTGTGGTGAGCTGAGGTCATGCCACAGCACTCCAACCTAGGCAACAGAGGGAGACTCTGTCTCAAAAAAAAAAAAAAACAAAAAAAATCCTTAATTTGTATTTATAACTGACACATAATTGTACATATTTACGGGGGCACAGTGTGATGTTTCAGTGTTTGTATGTGTAGTATATTGATCAGAGTATATTTGTTACTTTAAACATTTGTCATTTCTTTGTGGTGACAACATTCAAAATCTCTTTTAGCATCTTGAAATACACATTACATTATTATTTGCTGTATTCACTCTACTGTGTAATAGAACACCAGAATTTATTCTTCTTAACTGTGACTTTGTACCCATTGAACAACCTCTCCTGGTCCTCCCCTTGTCTTTGGTAAGCACTATTCTACTCTCTACTTTTATGAAGTCAACTTTTTCAGATTCCATGTATGAGTGAGATCTCACAGTGTTTGTCTTTCCGTGCCTGGCTTATTTTACTTAACATAATGTCTTCTAGGTCCAACTGTGTTGCTGCAAATGACAGGATTTCATTCTGTTTTGTGGTGAAATACTATTTAATACTATATACCTATAGATGGGCATTTAGGTTGATTCTGAGTCTCGTATGAATAAACTTTTGATTATTTTCTTAAGGATAAATGCCTGGAAGTAAAAATACTAGGTCAAAAAGTCCACACATTCTTATGACTCTTGATATATATGCATATAGCCATGTTGCTTTTCAAAACTATTATACCATTTTAAATTGTTTAAAACAATACTTAAATCTGTAAGTTCCAACTTCATTGGCAGAGTATCACAATAAATTTTTTTTCTAATTCTGTAGGCAGAAATAGTATTTCATTTTTTTTTTTTTTTTGAGATGGAATTTTGCTCTGTCACCCAGGCTGGAGTGCGGAGGCAGGATCTTGGCTCACTGCAACCTCCACCTCCTGTGTTCAAGAGATTCTCCTGCCTCAGCCTCCTCAGTAGCTAGGATTACAGGTGTGTGTTATCACGCCCAGCTGAGTTCTGTGTTTTTAGTAGAGATGGGGTTTCACCATGTTGGCCAGTCTGGTCTTGAACTCCTGACCTCAAGTGATCCACCTGCCTCGGCCTCCCAAAGTGCTGGGATTACAGGCATGAACCACCACTGTGCCCAGCCAGAAATAGTATCTCATTTTCTTGGACCATGTCAAAAGAATGATAGCATCTCATTTTAGTATATATTTCTTGGATTACTGGTTAGATAGAACATTTGATCACATTAGTTTTTACAGGAGATAATTGGTATATACATTTCTGGCATTATTTTGTGATTATAAGTAAATTATAAATTAAGAACAGTTGTAATTATGCAGCTATCATGACATTTTACATTATGAGATTTCTTTTTTTCCCTCATAGTAATATAATAGCTATATTTTTAATTGTAAAGAATAATTGATGCAATTAAAAAATTCTTCAGTTCTGTGAATTTCTCATTTTGATTTGCTGCTCAGTTGTTGATTTTTAAGGTGAGAGTTAATGTTTTAAATAATTATGACCTTAATTCTATAGTGTTTATTGTCCTTTTAATGCTGGAATAAAATTGTAATGAGATTTCCACCCATTATAAGGCTGTAAAACTTGATTATCTGAAAATTATTACAATTATAATAGTATATGCTAAAAATGTAGTAAGATGTGCTGTTTCAAGTGGTTAAAAATTATTGAGACTTAAATGATAAAACAAAGATTCTGTTGTATTCCTTTTGTCTTGAGTTTATTTTATTAGTAAAAAGTACTTGGTCAAGGAGACTTTGATTTTTAGCTGATGTAAGAATGAAAAAAAGATTTCTTACTTGATCTATGTCATAAGGATCTGTTTGAGTAATTGTGAAGAAGAAGCATTTGGTGTGAACATTTTAAAATTGTTACTGTTTATTTGTGAACATTTCAAAATTGTTTAAATTGAACAATTTTTTTTTTTTTTTTTTTTTTTGAGATGGAGTCTCACTCTGTCACCCTGGCTGGAGTGCAATGGCTCGATCTTAGCTCACTGTAACCTCTGCCTCCTGAGTTCAAGCTGTTCTCCTGCCTCCCCCTCCCGAGTAGCTGGGACTACAGGCGTGTGCCACCATACCTGGCTATTTTTTTTTTTTTTTTAAGTAGAGATGGGATTTTACTGTGTCAGCCAAGATAGTCTTGATCTCCTGACCTCGTGATCCATCCACCTCGGCCTCCCAAAGTGCTGGGATTACAGGCATGAGCCACTGCTCCCGGCTAAATTGAACAATTTTAAATCGGTTACTTCTGAGCTACATGAATTCTAGCTATTTTAAACTGGCTTTCTGCAATAAGTATTACAGTGCATACTTGAATCATTTTTTTTGGAACAAAAAATTGGAAGTTAAGTAATATTTATTAAAATGTGAAATTTTTCTGTGGCAAAATATTTCTACCAGTGGGCTCTGATAGAAAATATTTTTTAAGAAAGTAGAGGGTTTGGCACAGTTTAGTTGACCGCCAATTGATGGACAAAGAAGAGCCTTGTCCCAGTGCTCTGTGTTATGTGACTATGAATGAGTCACTTAACTTTCCTGCCTGTTTTTGTTTTTGGAAATGAAAACAATAATGCTGGTTATGGATTGTTCATATTACAAAAACAGTCAAATTCTGATGTTCTGCTGAAAAATTAGTTCATCAGTCATTTATAATCCCTGTTACTTAGTTCTAAGATTTTAAGTTTTAGATTATGATGGATTTATTTCATGGCTTGATCCAATCCAGCACATTTTAAATGATTTCACTTTATAGATATTAATTAGTTACCTTGGGTGATGAGATGGGGTTTATTAGTGTCTTGTTAACAAAAGAAGCTGTTCAATTATTTCCAAGAAGATAAGGTGGATTGTATATTTTCTACAAAGGCAAAAAAAGGGGAATTTGTGCCATAGAAACTAAAGATCCCAAACATTTATTTTTGTCATTATGCTAAAAAATAACAACAGTGTTTTCTTTCTGGCTTATTCAGAGTGGTAGGGCTTCTTTGAAGTTTCCTATTTCTGTGTCTGCTTTTATCAAGCTGTAGAACTCTTCATTTAGAATATAGCATTTGCAAATATTGAAAAAATACTTTTTTGTGTGTGTGGGATTGCCAGTAGGTGCTGGATATAATATGTGAGGAATGATTAGCAGTAGTAATAGTTCTGAAATTTGGGGTACTTATATTTTTACATTGTTATGCTTTTTCATTATTATATATATTTGAACATTTCTGTGACACTTAGTTTCTTTTCATAATTATTTATTTTTTTTAGAGGCAGGGTCTTGCTGTGTTGCCCAGGCTGGAGTGCAGTGGCGTGATCATAGCTCACTGTACCCTTGAACTCCTGAGCTCAGGTGATTCACCTGTCTCAGCTTCTCACGTAGTTGGAATTACAGGCATGCACCACCACACCCAGCTAAATTAAAAAAAAAATTTTTTTTGTAGAGAAAGGATATTGTCTTGTTGACCAGGCTGGTCTTGAACTCCTGGCCCCAAGTGATCCTCCCAGTCTCCCAAAGTGTTGGGATTATGTGCATGAGCCACTGTGCATAATGATTTTAAAGTTTCAAAGATCTCAAAAGATGTTATTATACTCTGGGATTAGTCCTCTTTCCTCTTAAGGAAAGTATTTCCAATTTTATAATGAAAGTTAGAATACAGGTCAGTGACAGTGGAATCCACGTACCTGAAGTTCATTTTACTGCGAACTTTTAAAGATTAAGTTACAATTCTTATATAAGACAATTATATTACTAAAGATTGAGGCTTAAAAAATAATTAAAATGGGCTGGGCATGGTGGCTCACGCCTGTAATCCCAGCACTTTGGGAGACCAAAGCAGGTGGGTCACCTCAAGTTAGGAGTTCGAGACCAGCCTGGCAAACATGGTGAAACCTTGTCTCTACTAAAAATACAGAAATTAGCTGGGCATGGTGGCATGTGCCTGTAATTCCAGCTACTTGGGAGGCTGAGGCAGGAGAATTGCTTGAACCTGGGAGGCGAAGATTTCAGTGAGCCAAGATCACGCTGCTGCACTCCAGCCTGGGTAACAGAGTGAGACTCAGTCTGAAAAAAGAGAGAAATGTAAAATTGTCATATTAATAGACTTCATTAAGCATTCCTAAGGCAGTGTTGAAAATAATTATTCTATAAAGATGTTTTCCCTTGTTAAACGTTGCACTTCTTGTTAAACATGGAGAATATTTACGTACATTTATATCTTCTTTCTCTTCTGAAACATCATTAGAATGATGGTATAGGAATTTAAAAAAAATTGTATAGTTGGAACATCCCTACAAAAAAGTTGGGTGTGCCCAGTGACTAGAAAGAAGTCATACATCTTCATATACTTACGTAGAGCTGCTAGTTAGCTACTTAATGACTTTCTAAATATGAATGGAAAACAAGTTGAGAAAAGCCTTTCCATGGTAAAGAAAGAAGCAGTAGAAAAAAGCAACCAGAAGGAATCAGAGACAGTGGAGGGAAAATAAAAATGTGACTGCAGAAATAAAATTTTCTATAGAAGGGTTAGAAAGTCAAGTGGAGGACATTCACAAGAAGGTGGAATAAAGGGATAAAGACATAGGTAATAGAAAAGAGGGGAGAATAAGAGTGGCAGTCTCGCAGAAGGACAACATTAAATTATAGACCTCTCAGAAAGTGAGAACCAAATAGGAAGACATGTAGTAAATAGAAAGAGCATCAGAACATTCCACATGATTTGTGCTTCCAGACTAACCGTGTTCTTAGTGTATTCAGCACAGTGAATTCAAGCAACACAGAGCCATATTATCATGGAAATTTAGGGCACCCAGGATTAAGGCAAGATCCTTCAAGCTTTCAAGTCAAGGGGGAGAAATAAAAAGGGGTATGAATAATCAGGAACCTAAAAGGCATAGCAGTTCTGGAGTCTAAAAATACTTGATTATATTCTCAGAATCCTGAAGAAAAATGACTTTCAACCCAGAACTCAATTATATGTGTATGTTCAATCAGTAATTTAAGTATGAAGATAGAACGAAGACCCGCTTGAACATGGAAGGACTCAAATACGTACCTAGGAGAGTAGTGAACGGAAGCCCCAGAGTGATAGCTAGCAGCAGTTTCAGAGAGCAGCCTAACAAGGGAGGGAGGGGCAGAAGGCACTGTGGTTGGTTATATGGTTTAAATATATATTTAAAATATTAAATATAATATTTTCTTATTATACTTAATAAGAAAATTAGTATAAAATGCATCTTTGTGAATCACTGTTGATATTGAATGGGACGTGTGAGAAGATTGTAATTAATACCACTTCATTGTGAATAACTAAACTGAAGAAAAAAAGGCTCAAGCCTTCAATGCAAAGAAATTCATCCTTCATGAAGAATACTCAGTAGTTCTAATAGATTCTATTCCAGGATGGTAATTCTTGTGAAGTGAGCCCAAATTGTAGCTGAGTTGAATTTTAATTGTTGAGTAATCACTGTGTAATTAATTCCAGAGAATGAGTGAGATTGTAAAATAGCAACTGAGTACTTGAACACTCTGAAACTTTAGATTTATGTGGCCTTAATACCTACAGACTTAAAAGTTGAAAGTGTAAAGTCTCAAGATTGAATTTTGGAATAGGCAGTAGGCAGCAGCTTTAAAAGAAATCATCCATAGCTATGTTGGTGGTTAGGAGTGAAAGCAAAATGCCCACAGCACAGTAGAGGAGAGAGTTTTTATTGTGAGATCTACTTCAGAAAAAACAAAAGTTTGCTTGCTTTTAACTCTGGGGAAACTGAAGGTTTTTAATCCTGTAAGTCACATTCCTTTGAGCTATTGCCATGCTTTATGAGCTGGGAAGGCACATGGAGTTTGGAGCATATAATTAATATGATAGATTATTTTTGTTTGTGAAAAGTTAACTATTTGAGTAACTTTTTAAATGCTTTGACAAAACCATTGTGGTTTTATCAGGTTTTATAGAGGATCTCAGTAATGCATAAATTGTATCTGTCTCAAGTCTTTGTCTGAAAATGAAAAAATCCAGGTATACTATTCACTGGGAGACATTCCTACTATAATGTTTGATTTATTGGCTACTTAGCAGAATTCTATAGAAATCTACTTTTAAAAAATCTAACTCACCTAAACTTTGCCAGCTGTTTGGATAAATGGTTGTATTTTTATCCATGTTTTGAGAATCTGTTATATTACATTTTCTTAATTTTACTAATCCAGCACATTTGTGCAAAATGATAAATTGGATGGCAAGTGATGATTATATCTGATTTGAGCGTATTTACATTCCAAAAGATTGGAACAATCTGAAAAAATCTTGTTACTGAGTAATAGCATTATTAAAAGATGATTACTCTACTGAATTTGCCTTTTAATGGGTTTATGACACAAAGTCCTATAAGAGCTATGGCTACTTAACAGTCTTTTTTTTTTTTTTTTTTTTTTGAGACGGAGTTTCGCTCTTGTTACCCAGGCTGGAGTGCAATGGCGCGATCTCGGCTCACCGCAACTTCCGCCTCCCGGGTTCAGGCAATTCTCCTGTCTCAGCCTCCTGAGTAGTTGGGATTACAGGCACGCACCACCATGCCCAGCTAATTTTTTGTATTTTTGGTAGAGACGGGGTTTCACCATGTTGACCAGGATGGTCTCGATCTCTTGACCTCGTGATCCACCCGCCTCGGCCTCCCAAAGTGCTGGGATTACAGGCTTGAGCCACCGCGCCCGGCCCAGCAGTCTTTATACATAAATAATTAAATCCCTTATATGTATGAAGTTTTCTTTTAACTTTATTTGAGGCCAGGCACGGTGGCTCACGCCTGTAATCCTAGCACTTTGGGAGGCTGAGGTGGGTAGATCACCTGAGGTCAGGAGTTCAAGATCAGCCTGGCCATCATGGTGAAACCCCATCTTTTAAAAAAAAAAAAAATTATTTGAAACACCCAATTATTAAATTACTTAAATCTTTGTTTATGAATTCATTAATTATTTGCTTTTATCGGGTGCCCTGTTTTTGGTGCTTTTTTCCCCTCATCATATTGAATTATTACATACCACTCTCTTCTACGAGAACACAGTGACCTTTCTAATATGCAGATCTAATTAGATGACCCTCAATTGCCTGTAGAATAGAGTTAAGCCTGTTTACACCATGGCATGTATTTACCTTTATTTGTCTGGCTTTGTCTTCCACTAAGTTTTTTTCCTCTTCTCCCTCTCAGTGTACCCTTCAGTCATACTAAGTAGCATTTATATCCAATATTTTAGCTTTTAGTTTCAGCTTTTAGTTTCACATCTTTGAATTTCTTTTTTTAGAAAATTATAATTTCGCCTTTTATTTTAGATATAGGGGTACATGTACAGGTTTGTTACATGGGTATACTGGTGCTGCTAAGGATGATTCCATCACCCAGGTTGTGAGGACCATACCCAGTAGGTGGATTTTTAGCCCTTTCCCTCTTCCTTTCTGCCCCTCTAGTAGTCTCCAATGTCTATGGTCTATATCTCCCATCTTTTTTTTCTTTTTTAATTGAGACTGGGTCTCACTATGTTGCCTAGGCTGGTCTTGAACTCCTGGGCTCAAGCAGTCCTCCTGCCTCTGCCTCCCAGAGTGCTGGGATTACAGTCATGAGCCACGCCTGTCTTCAGCTCCCATCTTTATGTCCATGAATACTCATTGTTTAGTTCCCACTTGTAAGCATGAACATATTGTATTTGGTTTTCGGTTCCTGTGTTAATTTTGCTTGTGATAATGGCCTCCAGCTGCATACATGTTGCTGCAAAGGGCATTATTTCCTTCTTTTTAATGGCTGCATAGTATTCCATGGTGTATATTTACTACATTTTCTTTATCCAATCCTTTGTTTATGAACATCTAGGTTGATTCCATGTCTGTTGTGAATAGTGCTGTGATGAACATACAAGGGCATGTGTCTTTCTTTTTTGGTGTGTATTTTTATTTTTAAGCAGGCATATTATGTTCAAAGAATGCATGTGTCTTTTTAGTAGAATGATTTATTTTCCTTTGGGTGTATACCCAGTCATGTGATAGCTGGGTCAAATGGTAGCTCTGTTTTAT
>NW_022436946.1:72693446-72716868 GCF_009761245.1 Sapajus apella | reverse complement strand
ATATATATACGTATACATAGATATACGTATATCTATGTATACGTATATATATTTATATAAAACATACGTATATATATATACATATATGTATATATACATATACATATATGTGTATATATATATATACACGTATATATATATTTTTTCTTTTTTTTAAATGTTTTTTGAGACTGAATCTTGCTATGTCGCCCAGGCTGGAGTGCAGTGGCATGATCTTGGCTCACTGCAACCTCCACCTTCTAGGCTTAAGCCATTCTCGTGCCATAGATGCTGAGTTGCTGGGATTACAGGTGCCTGCCACGACGACTGTCTAATTTTTGTATTTTTAGTAGAGATGACATTTCACGTTAGCCAGGCCAGTTTCAAACTCCTGACCTCAAGTGATCCTCCTGCATCGGCCTCCCAAAGTGCTGGGATTACATGTGTGAGCCACTGTACCTGGCTGGTAACTCTATTTTAAGTTGAGAAATCTCCAAACTGCTTTCCACAGTGGTTGAATTAATTTACATTCCAATCCAACCAACAGTATGTTATCATTTCTTTTCTCTGCAACTTTGTCAGCCTCTGCTTTTTACTTTTTAATAAAAGCCATTCTGACAGGTATGAGATGATACGTCATTGTGGTTTTGATTTGCATTTCTCTAATGATTAGTGATAATTATTATTTTTTCATATTTGTTGGCTGCTTTTATGTCTTTTATTAAGTGTCTGTTATGTCCTTTGCCCATTTTTTAATGGGGTTATTTGTATTTTGCTTAAGTTCCTTGTAGATTCTGGATATTAATCCTTTATTGAATGCATGGTTTGTGAATATTTTCTCTGATTGTGTAGGTTATTTGCTCTGTTGAGAGTTGCTTTTGCCATGCAGCAGCTCTTTTATTTAGTTAGGCCCTACTTGTCAATATTTGTTTTTGTTGCAGTTGCTTTTGGGGATGGAGCCAAAAATTCTTAGCCAAGGCCAGTGTCGAGAAGGGTATTTCCTAGTTTTTTTCTAGATTTTTATAGTTTGAGGCCTTATCTTTGAATCTAATCCATCCTGAGTTGATTTTCATATATGGTGAAAGGTAGGGGTCCAGTTTCATTTTTCTGCATATGACTAGCCAGTCATCCCAGCACCATTTATTGAATAGATTCCTTTCCGTATTGCTTGTTTTTGTTGACTTTGTTGAAAATCAGATGATTGTAAGTGTGGAGCTTTATTTTTGTGTTCTCTATTCTGTTCCATTGGTCTGTCTGTCTTTGTACCATTACCATGCTGTTTTGGTTACTGTAGCTTTCCTTATAGTTTGAAGTCAGGTAGTGTGAATACACTGTGATCTAATAGGCTTTTATTCCTGGGATATAAGGCTGATTCAGCATAAGCAAATCAATAAACGTGATTCACCACATTGACAAAATTACAAGCAAAAATCATCTGATCATCTTAATAGAGGAAGAAAAAGCTTACTGTAAAATCTAGCATCCCTTCGTAATAAAAAACCTTCAACAGACTATGCATCAAAGGAACATACCTCAAAATAATGAGTAATGTATGATAAACCCATAGCCAATGTTCTGCTGACCAGGTAAAAGCTGAAACTGTTCTCCTAGAGTGGTCTCGAACTCCTGGACAATCCTCCAGCCTTGGCTTCCTGAAGTGTTGGGATTATAGACATGAATTATTGTTCCTGGCCAGCAGACCTTTTCAAAGTAATTTACTGACTAAAGGGAACCCTGCTGAAATGTTTTCGAGAAGTTTCAGTTTCTGAACTTTGGTTCAGGAACCAAAATGCTTAATAAAAGATTGTGCTAGGTACACAACAAAACTCACTAGCCACAGCCAACTGTTACTTCATGCCTAGTTTTCTCACAGTATCTGGATACCAGGGAAGCTAATAGCCTTAGGATACACTGATACAGGTAAGAGGAGTTGCCAGTTTAAAACTTGTGTGCCAAAGGTGCATATAACATTGTTTTGATTAGCAGGGCCAAGACTTGGCCAGATGAAAGAGTAATCTTTTTAAAAGGCATACTTAGTATATCTACCCCACTCCTTCCTACACCCCTCCACTGGAATTTAAGATCCCTGAGGGCAGGGATTTTGCCAATTCTGTTTGCCCTTTATTCTAATTGATTGTTTTCCTATTAGATAGAAGGCTGTCTGAGGCCAGATACCTTATCTCTTTTTGCTCATTTTTATGCCCCCAAGTCCTGGCAGTATGTGGTACATGGTAGGAGACTAAATAAATAATAGTTAACAGAATGAGTGGCTCTGGAAGGCAGTCTTGGAAGGGTTTTGTTTGCCATATGTAGTGCTGCTTTCTCCTTTTTGTTATCTTATTGTAGCACTTTCAGCCAAAACCCAAATTACTTTTAGCTGGTACTTAATGTCTAATACCCTAAATAAATAATATATATATATATTTTGTTGTTGTTGTTGTTTATTTTTTCTTTTTTTCTTTTTTTTTTGAGATAGAGTCTCACTCTGTCACCCAGGCTGGAGTGCAGTGGCACCGTCTCGGCTCACTGCAGCCTCCATGTCCTGAGTTTCTCATGCCTCAGCCTCCCAAGTAGCTGGAATTACAGGTGCGGCCTCCACACCTGGCTAATTTTTGTATTTTTAGTAGAGACAGAGTTTCATCATGTTGGCCAGGCTGGTCTTGAACTCCTGACCTCAGTGATTTGCCCGCCTTGGCCTCCCAAAGTGTTGGGATTACAGGGGTGAGCCATAACACCTGGCCTTACTGTAACTGTATTTCTAAACCGGTAACTTTTGAAGATAATGGTGAGATGGTAGGCAATGGCTCATATTTTGTGATGTGAATCTGCCTGTAGTATGTAACACATAGATGTTTCTGGAGTTAACTTTAGAGATGCAGATAAAAGAGAATATAGTTGTGTGTGTTTTTGTTACTTGTGCCTACAATAAATTTGTTCCCAAAGATCCTCCTGATGATAATCTTTTAACATTTTGACACAGAAAAAATGAAAAATTAGTGTAGTAGCTTTGAAAGGCCATGGATTGCTTTCTATGAATTACATAGTGCTTCTGTGGATTACTTCTACATATTACTGTAGTGTTTACATTAAAAATACATCTTAATTGTCAATTAAGTACTAAAAGTAAGATAATTTTCAGTTGATGATGGGGAATTACCTCTTTTAGAATAACTGTAGGAATTTCCAAGGTTTAAAATTTCCTTAACACCAGTAATTCTTCATTTTTTTTTTTGTATTAATGCAATATAGTTAGAATATGGTTAAGACTTTTAGTACAGTAGCACTGGGAATTGAAACTATTTTTATAAAATTCCCTTTATGCTGAGTGTCTTTTTAAGTACTCTTCATATGCAAACATGTTTAGTTAAAATGAGTATTGACTGCATGGATTTTCTGAAGGATTTCCTGGGAACAGATATTAACATATCTAAAACAATTTTGTTGTTTTTGGTAGGATGAATGCATCAGACTTCATTAATGAGGAATAATTTGTATTATAAATATTTAGGATTCCAAAAACATTTAAATGAAGACATTTAAAGAAGAGGTTTATTCTAGTGAAAACCTTGCACTAGTTACAAAGTGATCCTGGCCAACATGGCAAAACCTTGTCTCTACTAAAAATACAAAAAAAATTGGCTGGATATGGTGACGTGTGTTTGTAGTTCTAGCCGTTTGGGAGGCTGAGGCATGAGAATCACCTTAACCCAGGAGGCAGAGGTTGTAGTGAGTTAAAATCATGCCACTGCACTCCAGCCTGGGTGACAGAGCAAGACTCTGTCTCCAAAAAAAAAAAAAAAAAAAAAATTAACAGAGAGGGAAGTGAGTGTCCATGGCTGCTTCCAGGCAGAAGCACATCATCATCACATAGAATAAGTCACGTTCAGATAAAAAACTGGGCCACAGTCACTTGGTCCAAGGGCAGTGACTGTCTTTGATGACAGCTCAGTATGGCTGTCTCTTGGATTATATTGTTCCAGTCTGGACTGGGAGTTTGCCTCTGTATAGAGTTCTTGGTTAGAATTAACTTTCCCTCAGAATTTTTAAAGCATTGTTTTATTGACTTACTGCTTTGAGTGCTGTTGATCCTTAGAAGGACCTGTTCTTTTTTCTTCTTTTTTCACTAATCTCTCTGGAAATGTGTAGCATGTTTTATTTATTTCCGGTGTTCTGAAATTTGACAGTGGTGTCTCTGTGTATCTGCTTTCTAGTACATTGTTGAGGACTCCATGGAAATTTTGACTAGACTTTAGAAAATCATGTCTTTTGGTTCCGGTGTATTTTTTTTTTTTTTTTGGAAATTTCAAAGCTTTCTTTCTCTCTTTTTAGGGAGTTGGCGTGTAGAGTGATATTTTTCCTGGTATTTTGATGCTGGATTATTTTTACTAGGCTGATACTCATACATTATTTTCCTTTTTCTCTTTTCCCTCTATTTTCTTTTGTTACAGGAAAGGAGTCCCGATCCAGACCACAGGAGAGGGTTCTTGGGTCTCACACAAGAAAGAATTCGGGATGAGTTCATAGAACAGAGTGAAAGCAAGTTTATTAAAAAGGAAAGGAATAAAGAATAGCTACTTCATAGACAGGGCAGCCCCAATGGCTGCTGGTTACCCATTTTTATGTTTATTTTTTGATTATACGATCAGAAGTCTCTCTTGTCGCCATCTTGGTTTTGGTGGGTTTTAGCTGGCTTCTTTACTGCAGCCTGTTTTTTCAGCAAGGTCTTTATGACCTGTATCTTGTGCTGACCTCCTATCTCTTCCTGTGGCTAAGAATGCCTTAAATGCCTAGGAATGTAGCCCAGTAGGTTTCAGCTTTTTTTTTTACCCAGTTCCTATTCAAGATGGAGTTGCTCTGGTTGACATGCCTCTGATGCTATCTCTTTCATTTTATCTTAACTCTCCGAAAGGTTGCCTCATCTTTATCTTCTATAATGTCTAGTGAATATTTCATCTCTATTATTATGTTGTTAAAGAAAAATTATTCTGACACTTGTTAAAACAGCAAGGAATACTTTATTCAAGACTCTTGTGGTAGGAGTGGTATTAGTCTGCCAGAAATGTAGACTGCTCAGTCTGCCATAACAAAATACCACACATACTTTTGTATTCTAACAACAGAAATTTACTTTTTCACAGTTTTGGAACCTGGAAATCTGACATGAGTGTGTCACTGTGATTGGGTTCTGATAAGAACACTTTTCCTGGGTTGTAGATGGCTGCCTTTTCTCTGCATGTTCACGTGGCCTTTCCATGGTGCATATACTCGGAGACTCCCTGTTTCTCTCTCCCTCTTATTATACGGCCACTAATCCTATCTCATTAGAACCCTACCCTTCTGACCTCATTTAATCTTAATTACCTCCTAAAAGCCCTGTCTCCAAATACAGACACATTGAAGGTTAAGGCTTAAACATATGAATTTGTGGGGGAACAAAATTCAGTCCATAGCAGTACTTTCAGTTCATATTAAAGGGTATGTAGTAGGGGAGAGCGACGGGCCTCAACTCTGAATATGGCAGAGACAGCTGGGGATTGTGAACCCAGAATATCTGAGACAGGTCTCAACCAATTTAGAAAGTATATTTTGCCAAGGTTAAGGATGCACCTGTGACACAGCCTCAGGAGGTTCTGAGGACATGTGCCCAAGGTGGTCAGGGCACAAATTGGTTTTATACATTTTAGGTAGACACGAGACATCAATTAACATGTATAAGATGCACATTGGTTTGGTCTGGAAAGGCAGGACCAACTCAAGGCAGGGGGAGGGTACTTCCAAGTCATAGGTAGATAAGAGACAAACTGTTGCCTTCTTTTGAGTCTCTGTTTAGCTTTTCACAGAATACATGTTTACATGTGAGGGGAGGGTAGAGAAAATAATCATTTACGCATTAGTCTGGC
Organism: Sapajus apella; assembly: GCF_009761245.1. Lineage (NCBI taxonomy): Eukaryota > Metazoa > Chordata > Mammalia > Primates > Cebidae > Sapajus > Sapajus apella. Next base: position 72,710,989 of record NW_022436946.1, on the reverse strand, counting down.
TTAGTGAAACATTATGGTAGAAGCAGCAATTAGATATGCGTTTGTCTCACATGAGCCTCAGCAGGATGACTTTGAGTTCTGCCTATCCTTCGTCCACAGGGAATTCCCTTGTGGGCAAATTGTGAAGGAAGTATGTAGCGTTTAAAATAAATCTTTGTAGCTGTCTTGTTTAGGAATAAAATGGGAGGCAGGTTGGCCTGACGTAGTCCCCGGCTTGACATTTTCCTTGGCTTAGTGATTTTGGGGTCCGAGATTTTTTTTCCTTTCACAGGATTTATAGCCAAGGAACAGAGCGAGTGGATCAGTGAATGGAAAATTATTCATGGAGACCTCAAGGGCATGGAAAGTCTTGCCAAACTGACTTAACAGAATCTTTGCTGAAGGCAGGTCAAGGACTTAGAGTGTTAATGGAAAAAGCAAACTGTAAAATATTTAAAGAGGTTTATTCTGAGCCAGTATGAGTGACAGTGGCCTAGTGAACAGTCTCAAGAAGTCCTGAGAAAGTGTACCTGAGGTGGTTGGCGACAGTTTGGTTTTATACATTTTAGGAAGGCAGGAATTATAGGCAAAGACATAATCAATACATGAAAGGTATGTATTGGTTCTGCCTGAAAACTGGGAAATCTCAAAGCGGAGGGGATGGCAGTAGGGGGAGCTTATGGGTCATAGGTGGATTCAAGGATTTTCTGATTGGCAGTTGAAAGTATTAAGCTTTGTCTAAAGACTTTAAGTCGGTAGAAAGAAATGCTTGAGTTAAGATAAGGGCGATGTCAGCCGGGCCTGCTAGTTGAGGTTTGTAATCCCAGTACTTTGGGAGGCCAAGGCAGATGGATCACTTGAGGTCGGGAGTTTGAGACCAGCCTGGCTAACATGGTGAAACCTTGTCTCTACTGAAAAAAAAAGAAAAAAAAAAAAGCTAAAATTAGCTGGGCTTGGTGGCAGGTGCCTATAGTCCCAGCTACTCAGGATGCTGAGGCAGTGAGGCAGAATTACTTGAACCTTGGAGGCGGAGGTTGCAGTGAGCCCAGATCGCCCCACTGCCCTCCAGCTTGGGTGACAGAGTGAGACTCTGTCTCAAAAACAAACAAACAAAAAAAACAACAAAAAAAAAACAAACGATCTATAGATATTGAGGTTCTTGTTATGTAGAGAAGCTTCGTAGTTAGCAGGCTACAGAGAGAATAGATGGTAAATGTCTCTTTTCAGACCATGAAAGGTGTCAGACTTAGTTAATCTTGCCTAGATCCTGGAAATGCCTGGCGCATTAATTACTATGAAATTCACTACAGATGCAAATTTCCCCCACAAAAGACAGCTTCCCAGGGCCATTTCAAAGTATGTCAAAGAAATATATTTTGGGGTAAAATATTTTGATTTCCTTCAGGGTTTGCCATCTGGCATGTGATGCTGTACCAAAGTCAGGTTGAAATGTGTCTTATTGCTGTGAATAATCTGTTTTGTCAGTCTTACGATCTCTATCTTAGTATTAATATTGGTCAGTTGTGCTTAAATTCCACAAGGGAGGGGACATAATGCGGCGTGTCTGACCTCCCTTCCTGTCTTGGCTGGGAATTCAGTTTTTGAAGTTCCTCTGGGTTTCCCCCACTGTGTCCATGAGGTGTCCCCATTCAGTTGGTTAAGTGTTTAGGATTTTATTTTTGGTTTATGACATGAAAGGTGGGGGATTGGAACTGGATCAGATCTTAAGAGTTGGAGGGTCTTTCTAAACTGACTTAGGATTCTTGCTAAAACTGGGCTGTGCAGGCCTAGCAGAGATAGAACAGAATTAAGGCCAAGATTGAGGCCTAGTTGAGGAGAGGCCTCAGAGGAGCCTAATTAAAGTTTGTTGGTCAACGAGAAAGTTTCGGCTAGGTGCAGTGGCTTATTCCTGTAGTCCTGGCTACTCAGAAGGCTGAGGTGGGAGGTTGCCTGGGCCCAGAAGTTCGAGGCTGCAGTGAGCTATGACTGTGCCATTGCACTCTGGCCTGGGTGAAAAAGTGAGACCCTATCTCCTAAGCAGTTTTTGTTTGTTTGTTTGTTTGCATACTCATAATTGTTTCTTGTGTTTCTAATTCCAGAGTCTTCTCCAGAGAATAACATCTAGGCTTCCCTTGGTGGAGATTGAGGGGGCCAGTTTGTCCATCAGCACGGAGTGTGTGTAGTTGGTGTTAGGAAATCTCTTTCTCAAATGACGTTCACCTGGTTTTCCTTATTTTAGATTTCTTTTCACCCTTGTTCTGGAATGTTGTACTGAATTTGTTGTATGTTTGAGGATTCTGTAGTGTAATTTGGGTTGGTTTTCATGTTTTCCAATTCATGCCTTGGAATTCAGCTCTCTTGTGGTTGCTGTTGGTTGCCTCTCAACCATTTGCTTTCCAAATTAGAAAATGCTTCTGTTGTCTCCTTTTTGCTTCTCTCCATCCTCGTGGGCTGATGTATTTTTAAAGAACTCCTGTACTGTAGATTTAGGGCTTTGATGAAGGAGCAACATTAGATGTGTGCCTTTAAATTTGTTACCTTAACTGGGAAGTCATAGTAAACAGTTCAAAATAGGAAAATAGTTTGAGTAGTTTAATTTGCCATTCTTTTTTGGACTTTGAGGTTTTGCTTTGCTGTGATTTTTCTTTCCTTTTTTCACTGTCACAAATTTTACACACAGTGGTTTCAGATAATTTTTTCTAAATGATCCCTTATGTCTATTCTGAAATTTCTCTTTGTATTTAAAATCACCACAACTATTATCTTAAAACTGATGGGTGGCTTCAAACAAGGGATATGGGGGGAAGGAAAGAGAAAAGGTGGGGGGGGTATGACTATTATCTATTGGGTGTCAGTAGAACAATGATCTCAGTTTTATGTCACTTAATCCTAACAGCAATTCTGAAAGGTAACTGATATCCCACCATATGGATAAGGACAAAGATAAAAATCAAAGAGGTTAAATAACTTGCCTAAGAGCTTGTCAGAAAGTGGTGGAGCTGAGTTTCAATTCTAGGTTTTTTTTTTTTTTCTCCTCAGAGACAGATCTTACTCTGTTTCCTAGGCTGGAGTGCAGTGGCACAACAATACCTTATTGCAACTTCGAACTCCTGGATTCAAGTGATCCTCCTGTCTCAGCCTCCTGAGTAGCTAGGACTACAGGGCTTTGCCGTCATTCCTGGCTAGTTTGATTTTTGTAGAGGCGGAGTCTTGCTGTGTTGTTCAGGCTGGTCTTGAACTCCTGGGATCAAGTGATCCTCCCACTTTGGCTTCTCAAAGTGCTTTTTTTTTTTTTTTTTTTTTTAAATCCAAATTTTTCTGTGTGTGTTGATACATAGTAGGTGTACATAGTATGGGGTACATGAGATATTTTGATACAGACATATAGTTTGCCATAATTACAACAGGGTAAATGAAGTATCAAACAGCTCAAGCATTTATTCTTTCTTTGTGCCACAAACAATTTACACTATTTTACACTATTTTAGTTATTTTTAAATGACAATAAGTTACTATTGACTGTAGTCACCCTGTTGTGCTATCAAATACTAGATCTTATTCATTCTAACTATACCTTTATACCCATGAACCATCCCTATTCATCTTCCCAGCCTCAGTTATCATTTTACTCTCTATCTTCATGAGTTCAGTTGTTTCAGGTTTTTCTTTTTTTTTTTTTTAAAAAAAGCTCCTGCAGATATGTGAGAGCATGTGAGGTTTCCTTTCTCTGCCTGGCTTGTTTCATTTATCATAATGACCTCCAGTTCCATCCATGTTGCTGTAAATGACAGGATTTTTTTCATGGCTGCATAATACTCCATTGTATATGTGTACCATGTTTCTTTATCCATTCTTCTGTTCATGGACACTTGGGTTGCTTCCAGATCTTGGCTATTGAGAATAGTGGTGCAATAAAAATGGGAGTGCAGATATCTCTTCAATATACTGATTCTTTTCTCTTGAATATATAACTAGCAGTGGGATTGCTGGATCATATGGTCATTTTATTTTTAGGTTTTTGAAGAACTTCCAAACTGTTCTCCGTAGTGGTTGTGTTAAATACTTTTACAATTACAGTTTTAGAATATTCTGTTTACTTACTATTACCAGTGAGTTCTGTACCTTCAGATGATTTCCTACTGTCCTTTTCTTTTGGATTGAAGAACTTTCTTTGACATTTCTTGTAGGACAGGTCTGGTGTTGATGAAATCCCTCAGTCTTTGTGAAAATATTTATTTTTCTCTTATGTTTGAAGGATATTTTGCCTGGATATACTATTCTAGGATAAAAGTTTTTCCCTCAGCACTTTAAATATGTCATGCTACTCTCTCCTTGCCTGTAAGGTTTTCACTAAGAAGTCTTTTGCCAAATATATTAGAGCTCCTTTATATGTTACTTGTTTTCTTTTCTCTTGCTGCTTTTAGGACCTTTTCTTTATTCTTGACTATTGGGAGTTTACTTTAAATGCCTCTAGGTAGTTTTATTCAGGTTAAATCTGTGTGGTGCTCTAGGACTTTTTTATGCTTGGATATTAATATCTTTTCTTAGACTTGGGACATTCTCTGTTATTATCCTTTGAATAAATTCTCTACCTTGATTTCTTTTCTCTACCTCTTCTTTGAGGCTAATAACTCTTAGATTTGACGTTTTGAGACTATTTTCTAGATCTTGTAGGCTTGCTTCATTCTTTTTTATTCTTTTTTCTTTTGTCTCTTATGACTGTATATTTTCAAATAAGCTCTCTACAAGCTCACTAATTCTTTCTTCCACCTTATCAATTATGCTACGAGACTTTGATGCATTCTTCCGTATGTCAGTTATATCCAGAATTTCTGCTTGATTCTTTTTATTTCAGTCTCTTTGTTATATTTATCTGATAGGATTTAGAATTTCTTCTTTGTGTTGTCTTGAATTTCATTGAGTTTTCTCAAAACAGCTGTTTTAAATTCTCTATCTGTAAAGTCACATATCCCTGTCTCTCTGGGATTGGTCACTGCTGCCTAACTTACTTCCTTTGGTGAGGTCATGTTTTTCTGGATGGTCTTGATTGTGGACATTTATCAGTCTCTGGGCATGGAAGAGTTAGGTATTGTAGTCTTAGCAGCCTGGGTTTGTTTATATCCATCCTTCTTGGGAAGGCTTTCCAGGTATTTGAAGGAATTTGGGTGTTGTGCTCTAAGTGTTTGGTCACTGCAGCCATAACTGCTTTAGAGGGCACTCCAAGCCCAGCAATGCTATGGTTCTTGCAGATTTGTAGGAGTATCACCTTTGTATCACCTTCAGTAAAATCTGGGAGAATTCCCTGGATTATCAGGCAGAAACTCCTTTTTTCTTTCTTTACTTTCCTCCAAACAGGTGGAATCTCTCTCTCTCTCTCTTTCTTGTCTCTCTCCCTCCATCTCTCCCTCCCCCCACCCCCTTTCCACCTCCCTCTGCCCCTGTCTGTCTCTCCTCTCTCCCTCCGTCCCCTGAGCTGCCTGGAGCTGGGGAGTGGTGACAAAAGCACCTCTGTGGCCACCACTACTGTGACTCTGCTGGGTCAGACCTGTAGCCAGGACAGCACTGGGTCTTGTACAAGGCGCATGGTAGCCACTGCCTGGTGACCACCTGTGTTCACTCAAGGACCAAGGGCTCTACAGTCAGCAGGTTGCAAATCTAGGGAGGCTTATGTCCTTCCCTTCAGGGGAGCGAATTCTCCCTGGTCCCAGACAGGTCCAGAGATGCCATTTGGGAGCCAGGGCCTGGAGTCAGGAACCTTAGAAATCTACCTGCTGCTGTATTCTGAGCTCAGCTGGCACCCAAGCCACAGACAAAGTTCTTTTCATTCTTTCTCCTCTTTCCTCAAGCGAAGAGTCTCTATGGCCACCACCATCCCAGGCCCATGGTAAGTACTGCCTGGCTCCTGCCAATGTTCACTTAAGGCTCAAGAGCTCTTCAGTCAGTTTGTGGTGGATGCTGTCAGCCCTGAATCTCTCCTTTTAGAACAGTGGGCTCCTCTCTGGCCCAGGGCATATCCAGAAATGCCATCCAAGAGTCAAAGCCTGGGATCAGGGATCCCAGGAGCCTGCTTGGTTCTCTGACCCACCCTGGCCGAGCTGGTACCCATGCTGCAGGACAAAGTCCCTCTTACTCTTCCCTTCCCTTTCCTCAGTCAGAGGCAATCTCTCCCCATGGCCACCACCGCTGGGAATGCGCTGGGTCACACCTGAAGCCAGCATAGCTCTCAGTCTCACCCGTCACCCATGGTGAGTATTTCCTGACTACCAGTGCTGACTATTCAGGCCCCAAGGGCTCTTTAGTCACCAGGTGATGAATTCTGCTGGGACTGTGTTCTTCCCTTCAAGTCAGAGACTTATCTTCGCTTAGGGTGTGTTTAGAAATGCCCGGCAGCTAGAGCCTGGAATGGGGGCCTCAGGACTTGCCCTGTACTCTGTTCTACTATGACTTGCGAGACAACGTCCTCTTTACCTTTCTCTCTTCTCTCAAGCAGAGGGAAAGAGTCTCTAACCCAGCGGTGAGCTACACTGCCTGGGGTTGGGGGAGAGATGGCGCAGACACTCCCTTGGCCGCTCAGCTGGTGTCTCACTAGGTCCCCAAGCCCGTTGACTCAAGCCTGTCATAGCACCAGGACTTGCCCAGAAAATGGCATCCTATGTAAATATGCCACTAGTTAGCAGCCTCTTAGGTTTATTTGGGACTCCACAGCAATTTAGGCTGCTGTGGGGCTTGCTGAGATGAACTATTTGCCTCTGGCTAGGACTTCTCTAAATGCTCTGTTTGTGAGCTCTCACTCCCACAAAACTGTAGATTCTCTCCCCAGACCACATTGCTGCTTCCAGGGAATGGGGAGAGAGAGCATGGTGCTGAGAGTTGAAGACTGTCTTTGCTACCCTCTCTAGTGCCTCTTTCTTTGATGTGATGTTAAAACCAGGCACTGTGATTGCTTACCTGACTTAGTTCTTATGCAGATGCTTTTTGTGTGTGTGGATGTTTGTTCAGTATGATGTTCCTGAAGGGGAAATGATTGCTGAAGCCTTCTATTAAGCCATCTTGCTCTGTCTCCTTTCCCTAAAGTGTTGATTACAAGGGTGAGCCACTGTGCCTGGCTGAGCCTAGGATTTGAAGATACTTCAGGCTGACAGTGGCTCATGCCAATAATCCCAGCACTTTGTGTAGTTGAGGCAGGTTGATTGCCTAAGCCAGGAGTTCGAGACTTGCCTGGGCAACACAGTGAAACCCTGTATACACAAAAAATAAAAATTATCTCAGCGTGGTTGCATGCACCTGTAGTCCCAGCTACTTGGGAGGCTGAGATAGGAGAATGTCTTGAGCATGGGAGGTCAAGGTTGCAGTGGGCCATGATTGCATCACCGTACTACTGTACTATAGCCTGGGTGATAAAATGAGACTCAGTCTCAAAAAAAAAAAAAAAAAAAAAAAGATTTCAACTTTTCTAAGTCTGCCACCTGTTTTTACTCTTTCCAAACTGTGTGAATAATTCATTCACTTACCAGTGAATATTGAGTTGCTTACTGTGTGCTGGGCCTTAGAGACACAGAGAGGAATAGTGCAAGTCCTGATGAAACAGAAATGAAATGATTAGATTTACCTTTTGGTAGGATTACTAGTGATATGTGTGGAGCAGCATGAGTAGAAGCAGGCAGCTGAGTTAACTACAGAAGTCCCGGTAAAAGATGATATTCACCTGAACTAGGACAGCAGAGGAGATACAGAGAAGGAGGTGAATTTGTGATGCCTACTGGAGGTAAAGCTGACAACATTAGGGAAGTGATATGAATTGGAAGGAGCTAAGGGGATTGGGGTTGATTCCAGGTTTAATTTGAATGAGTGTTGTTAGTGCCTTTGCTGATATAAGGAAAAGCAAGCTGGAGTGGTAGACCACAGCAATAATAACATCATAATTATGTTACACCTATTAGATATGTTCATGAAGAGGTGTCCAGTAGACAAGTAAAATCTGGGAACTCAATGGAGGTTTGGGCTAGAGCAACAACTTTGAGCATCACTCTCATATAAATGGCATTTAAAGCCATGGGACTAGATATGATTAGGGAAAGAGTACAGATGTATGTGTGGTAATATAAGTCTGAGGTAGTGGTATTGGTTCACTTCTGTGGAGACTCTTCTTCTAATTTGTCAACTTGGAATTATAGATAAACCTGATAACATTTCCTGAATAGGGAAAGCAACTCACTTTGTAGCCACTGCATAGACGACATTAAAACCAATAAGCAAGTTGTAAACATGCCAATAGTTAGCAGCTTTTTGACCGAACTGTGTGCCAAATGTCCTTGACCTTTATGAAACAACACCTGAGAGCATCCACTTGAAGATCCCAGGTTTGAGAATGCCACACAAAAAGAGGATTATGGCACATGAGTCAACTTTTCTTTTTAAATATAGATAAGTAGTGAAAAAGTATAAGTTCCTGTGAAGATGCTGAGACTACAACATCTGGGATCATTCCCTAGCTGCTTCACTGTTACACATTAGTCTCATAATGTTTTAAAACATTAAACAAAATATTTTGCATGTCATGGATTGTTTTGGCTATCTTGATAGAATTATAAATGTTAAATCTCAGAATGCTAAGTATGAAAGAAACTATACAGGAATAATTGAAAAAGTAGGTTAGAATCACAATAGGCAAAAACTGGAAACAGTTCAAATATCCATCAACAGGGCAATAGGTGAACAATTGTGGTATAGTCATTCAGTGGACTAGTACACACAACAAGGTTAAATATGTTGAAAGCAAAAACATTGTGTTGAATGAAAGAAGGCAGATATGCAAAGAATATATACGGTATGATCTCACTTATATGAAGTTCAAGAATAGGAGAAACAGTAGGGATGCTGATGGGGATGGTTATTGACCACAAGGAGTCATGAGACAACTGTTGTTTTATTTTGGAAACAGGGTCTCGTTCTGTCACCCGGGCTGGATTGCAGTGATCCAGTTGTAGCTTACTGTAGCCTCAAGCTGTCCTCCTGCCTCTGCCTTCCAAAGTGTTGGCATTCCAGGTGTGAGCCACCACTCATGACCTTGATTGGAGTGTTTCATAAATGGCTATATCCATTTGTCCATATTCATCAACTTGTATACTTAGATTTGTACATTTCACTGTATGTCAGTTTTACCTCAGAGAAAAATAGGAAAAAAACAAAAGTAGCATGCTGACTAGTTCTGTGGGGCTGAGCTTAGGGAGCACATCGCTGCATTCTCAGCGAGGGAAAGTTTCCCAGAGATAATAATCTCTCTTTTTATCCTTTTCATTCCACAGTTGATTTATTTTTTTCAACTCTTAGCTATCTCCACACAATAATATCTATTCCTGTGACTGTTTAATTTATTGTGCAAATGCAGAATACTTTAGGTAGCAAAAAGGAGTGCTGTTATAAATTACACTCAACAGGTAAAAGCTATGATTGTTTGTTTCTGTTCTAGTCAGAGGATTGCACTCGACTGCAGTCATACCTGAAGGAGGGCAGTAGTAGAGCAGGTGTACCTGAGGGTGGAACAATCTCTTCTTGGCCTCATCTAAAAGTAGATAAAGGGGCCGAGGTCAGCAAGATGCAAGGGAGGAGGTGAGGATGTTGTGTAGCAGGGGTAGATAGGTATGGTAGTTGCAATTTACATTTGAACTTTTGAAAAAGATACGTTATTTTATGTACATTTTGAAAATGATCATGTTGCTGTACTTGTTCCTTTGAAACAGGTGACAGTGGATAGTGGAAACAGGAGGTAGTGGATCCTCCTTCAAAAATGGAGGATGGAAAGCCTGTTTGGGCACCACACCCTACAGATGGATTTCAGATGGGCAACATTGTGGATATTGGCCCCGACAGCTTAACAATTGAACCCTTGAATCAGAAAGGCAAGGTGAGTTTCTAAGAAAGATGTCGAAATATGATTTATTTCAAATATAGATGGTTTTTATTTTTTTATTATTATTTTTTTTTTACATAAAATATATGTCTGTCTTCTTAATGAAGCAGATATTTGGGAAAGTGTATTTCTGGTAAGTGAGTCTGTTTTCTCCTGACTTATTTGATTAAATCAGAAGTATGTGCCCTAGGGAAAAAATGGTATGCTGTGATAAAATCAGACGGAAATTTAGTGAGCCTTTCATTGTTTGTTTTTTCACATCTGTTTGATCGTCCAGTTCCTAGTGAGCCTTTCATTCTTAAGAACTAACTATATGATAAAATATAAACAAAAATGACATTTTTATTCCTTGTGCCACATTACTAAAGTTATTCGTGTATCTGTGATTGATCTGTCACAAAGTAAAAATATGAAAAGTGAATGGGGTTATCAGATTTTACTTTTTTTGCCTTAGCTTCTATTATAGTCTTTTTTTTTTTTAAAAAAAGCTTTTTGTTCACTTGAACTTACTGCTCTCTATCATTTTTGTGATAATTTTTAAAACACGAAAGTATGCTTTAATTCTGTACACATGGTATTTATTTCTTTTTATGTTTAGACATATGCTAGGCAGTATTACAAAATGAAAGTCTCAGGGAAAAGTGACTAGGGGTTGTGACTCGTTTACAGAGAAGGCATCATTGTACATACCTCTTTCAGTCTTCATGGAGACTGGTATAGTCTGCTTTTGTGGAACTTCACTCCATTCTCAGAGAGTGAGGGAAAGTTTCTCAGAGGAAATAATTTCTTTTTATCCTTTTGGTTTCAGAAGTGATTTATTTTTCAACTCTCAGCTCTCTTCACACAATAATATCTATTCCTGTGATGTTCACAATTTTTAGTTTAACGAATATGCCTGTGAAACAGTTCTTCTGACTAAATTAAATTTGTAGATGTCATTTCTGTTTACTTTAGACTGAAAATGTTCATGAATAATTTATATTCTACGATACATGGTTAACTAATGCCATATAACTACCATCCTTCTGGGAACCTTAGAAAAACAAGGTGGATCTCTCATGAGGTCTCTTCACAGAGAAAACTATTCTGTTACTGTAAACAACCCAGGAACTGAAATGCATAATGTATAATGTGCCATGTTAGAGGAGGCCAATTAAAGATACCCTCAGGACAAGAAAGACAAAGTGTTTTTGGTTTTTCCTCTTATTAACAGATACCTATTTGTACTTACAATTCAGTACATACTTAAAAAAGGTAAGCTTGATTACATATTTGAAGGCTTTTGATTTTTGTTTAATATATTTTATAAGCACAGTAAATCAAAAGACCAAAACGAAATTGAGAGTATATTTCCTAGGTTTATGTATGTAGGTGTTACGTATATTTTGTTGTATCCATAGGTGACGAAACAGTTCAGTTCAATTATAGAAGAAACTCAATTTAATTCTATTTCATATTTTAAAATGCTTTAAACTCTGCCTTATTAATATTAATCAGGTACATGTGTAGATCCAATAAAAACAGTTTACATTAGGGAGGGATATAAATTTCATGGACCTGTAGTTAATTTTGTGAACTAAAATGAAAGTTTTTTCCACAAAAAATTTTTTGAGGATTAACAAGTTCTCAGAGATGACTTTTAATCTTAATTTCCCCCCCTACTTTCTGACAGGGTCTTAATAAACATACTGCCGTAATAACCAGACAGTTAGCAAGATCCTTAAGAGAAGCAATCTTTTGCTTAAATAATTCATGGCCTAGAGATCATCAGCCTCGAAATATTATTAAGGAATTAATTACACAACATGGTGGGCTGGTCGTGCACATGTTTGTGCAGTGTGTACACAGTGGAAGTACAGTGGAAGTGTAGATGAGGGAGATAGGAGTATGTCTTGATGATAGCAATGGCTTTTCAAGGTTTTTGTTTGTGACCCATAGTAAGAAACAGATTTCACATTGCATTAGGTATGTTTATTATGTGTATGGGTGAATCTATCAGACATAAATTTTACACTTCAGCAACTGTGTGTAGTGCTTGCGTGTGTTTACTTACGAATGAAACAATTGGTCAAAAGAAACATCCTTAACACATGCTATGCATTCTGATATTTTCTAATGCGTTTTATTCTTTTAAAAATGCTTTTTTAGGCCAGGTGCAGTGCTTACACCTATAATCCTGGAACTTGGCGAGTCTGAGGAGGGAGGGTTGCTTGAGCTCAGAAATTCAAAACTAGCCTGGGCAACATAGTGAGACCTCGTCTCTACAAAAAATTTAAAAAATTAGCTGGGCATGGTGGTGTATGCCTGTCTTAGCTACTTGGGTGGCTGAAGTGGGAGTATCACTTAAGCCAGCAGGTCAAGGCTGGAGTGAGCCATGATTGTGCCACTGCACTCTAGCCTGGGTGAGAGTGAGATCCTGTCTCCAAAAAAAAAAAAGAAAGAAAGCTATTTTAATCTACTCAATTGGTTTCATATTCTGTATTTGCAGCAGTGGCAAGAAGCCACTCTGAAGCCTCATAGGCTGATGCCCTAAATTTATGGCATGGAAGGGTCTGCATTTTCTTTTCCCTGTCTGCTTTGCCAGCCTTACGTTTTGTCAACCAAGTTTCCCCTTCATACTCTTACACTATATTTATTATTGTATGCCTGTTTCTTCTTCTTCCACAAGTAGTAAGACATGCCACAGGTGATGTTAGATGCTATGTGCTTTCTGCCATTGCTCACAGCGTTCTTGCCTGGAGTGCCACTCTCCCTCTCCATGCCTTTTTTTTTTGAGAAGGAGTTTTGCTCTTGTTGCCCAGTCTGGAGTGCAGTGGTGTGATCTCGGCTCACCGCAACCTCGTGCAGTGGTGCGATCTTGGCTCACCGCAACCTCTACCCCCTGGGTTCAAGCGATTCTCCTGCTTCAGCATCCTGAGAAGCTGGGATTACAGGTGCCTGCCACCACATCCAGCTAATTTTTTGTATTTTTAGTAGAGACGGGGGTTCATCATATTGGACAGGCTGGTCTCAAACTCCTGACCTCGGGTGATCCACCCGCTTTGGCCTCCCAAAGTGCAGGGGTTACAGCCGTGAGCCACTGCACCTGGCCAATCTCCATACCCTTTTGCTTAGAAAATAACTTACTTTTCCTTTAAGACTCTGATTGAGGTCACCTTGTTTATGAAGTTTTTCTACAGACACCCAGTCGTACCTCCTCCCATTCAGTAGAATTGACTGTTGAGAAATTTTTCCTTTGAGGAGGGGTATAAATTCTTAGCTCTCCTTTAAACTTCATTGGAAATAATTGTTTACTTTGTCTCCCCCTCCCTGCTAGACTGTATTATCTTCTCAAGTGCAGGGGCTATTTTATTCTGTTATTGGAGCTTTATGCTCTGTATTTGATTTGTGGTAGATATTTAATGCCGAGTGATCAATATATGCTTTGTTACATGATCTTCTTTTGATAGCAGAAAAAAACCTTCTCCCTCTAAGAGAAAACAATTAATGAAACATTTTCTCTTTAAGGAGGGAGGAAGATGGGGCTAGTGGTAATTTAAGGAATAAAGAAGGAGCGAGAGAAAACATCTTTGAGTACTCCTTACTGGCCTTCTAGCCTGCTCTTAATTTTCTCATTCCAGCAACTCTTTGTCATTGACTCCCCTCATCCCACTCTCCTCTCTTCTAACTTCCTGGTAGCTTTTTAATTTGACATGGCTCCTGCCAGGCTAGAGCTAAACCCTGAAGTCTGGGGAGCCTGTAACCCTCTTGCCATGGCTGTGAAAGTTGGGCACATAGACTTATGACATTAGCAGTTATTACTGAATGCATTTTCCTATAGAATCATTATTATAAATTGTGGATTGTTTTATATGACCCTTAATATACGTAATACACATTATGGGTTAGTTTTGCTTTTGTGTCCTGTCCTACAAACTTTTCCACATTTATAACATTAAGAACATGTGTACATGTGTACTGGGTTCCAAATAATTAACTTCCAGAGCTTTTATAGTGTAACAATTTTCAACATTGGCTATGACTTGGAATCGAGGTAATCCCAGCAGCCTGGATTTTATTCTTTATAGTTGGCTTTACACACACACACACACACACACACACACACACACACACACACCCTATAAATATTATTTTAAAATAATTGAACCATTTTTTCTTGCAATTTTCTTTGATATAATTAGAAACTTTAACCGCAGAGTAATTGTAATTGCTTGAGAAGTACTGTATAAATTTATAAATAACTGTGAGAATGGCATGGATTAAAATTTAATTTGGATGTAATTTGAGATCATTTGTTCTCTCTTACGAGATGTTATCTTAATTCTGCAGTGTCTACTATAGCATTTAAGTGATAAAATAAATATAAGTTTATGCATGCATACTTGTAATTTTATAGATGAAATATTTTGGAATACTTTTTATATTTCTGACAGATTTTTGTGTAGGAGTTTGTGTCAAATACATTGGTACAGGAGTTTGTGTCAAATGTATTTTACTCAAACAATAGCTATTAATATAACCCTTTGGCTATATCAGATTAAATGTTACTTTTTACTTTTTTTTTGTTTGTTTGAGATGGAGTTTTACTTTTGTTGTCCAGGCTGGAGTGTAATGGCATATTCTTGGCTCTCTGCAACTTCCACCTACCGGGCTCAAGTGATTCTCCTGCCTCAGCCTCCTGAGTAGCTGGGATTACAGATGCCCACCATCCTGCCCGGCTAATTTTTGTATTTTTAGTAGAGGCAGAGTTTCACCAAGTTGGCCAGGCTAGTCTCAAACTCCTGACCTCAGGTGATCCACCCGCCTCAGCTTCTCAAAGTGCTGGCATTACAGACATGAGCCACTGCACCCAGCCACTTTTTCCTTTTTTAAAATACTAAAATTGTTGTATGTTTACACATTAACATTTTATTTTAAAAAATTGTTCAATAGCATATGTTTGTAAATTTAATATTAATATACCTATTTTTTTTGTCCTTCTCTAGGTGTTACAGCCAAGGATACTTACTTACTGATTGTTTTTGTTGATTTCATGTCCATAGTAATGGTAGATAATATTTTTGAGTAAAGTTGTTATTCTGTGTTGGGGTTAATGACTTGTTAAATAGTAGGATCTGTATTATATTTTAATAAAGAGCATATTGTTGCCACTATTACAGTGTATGTAACCAATTAAGCCCTTCTATTGTTCTTACTATTTATAAGCCTTGAGTTCAGTGAGTATTTGTTTTGTTTGTTAGACATTTTTGGCTCTCATAAACCAAGTGTTTCCTGCAGAAGAGGACAGTAAAAAAGATGTGGAAGATAACTGTAAGTACCAAATTAAAAATGAATTCTCAGCACAGAAAAGGAAACTTCTTTTAAAAAAATAAATTCGTGGTTATATTACTGATACAGTATACTGGTTCAGAAAAAAATCTAGTCTTTTGACTCGAATGTTCATGTGAGTGAAGGAACTCGAGTCTTACATTTATTATTGTCTCACATTTGCATTTTGGTGAAAGCGTCTCAAATATTCTTCTGGTGTTATTTGAGTTGTATAAATGTGGGGAATGGTAATAATTTACTGTGAGGCTTGAACCAAAGATCTTTTGTTAACAGTTTTGAAAGTTATTGAATCGTATCTAGAGTCAGGTGGTTTTTATAGTAGTACATGTGATTTAATCATTTGGAAGTGGAGTTAGTAGGAGTCATGTAACATCACTGTTGGAAGCAAACAAGCATATAAAAAATTCTATATAATTACTAATTGAAAAATTAATTTCAGAATGATATTAAAACACAGTATTAATTTGATTTTAACATCTTAACATGTTTGATGAAAAAAGCCTTTCTCTGTGGAACAGGCCACTGTTTATCCTTACATTTTTAAGATTAAGCAGTAATCATTTCATATTGGAGGCAGCAGTGTTAACAGTTATGTACACTTGTCATGGATTTCATTAAAGGTATCTGACGCTAACAACTCCCCATTTAAGAAAAAAAGATAGGCCAGGTGCAGTGGCTCAGGCGTGTAATCCCAGCGCTTTGGGAGGTGGATCACCCGAGGTCAGGAGTTTGAGACCAGCCTGACCAACATGGAGAAACCCCATCTGTACAAAAAATACAAAATTAGCCAGGTGTGGTGGCACATGCCTGTAATCCCAGTTACTTGGGAGGCTGAGGCAGGAGAATCGCTTAAACGCAGGAGGCGGAGGTTTTGATGAGCCAAAATTGTGTCATTGCACCCCAGCCTGGGGAACAAGAGGGTAACTCCATCTCAAAAAAAAAAAAACAAAAAGAGGTAGTGTTAACAATTATGTACAGTTGTCATGAATTTCATTAAAGGTATCAAACTAAAAACTCTTCATTTGAGAAAAAAGAGAAAGGAATAGATTTGTTATTACTGATTTTCCCTGGAATTCATATTTGAATAAGCCTGTAAAAGCCCCATATGTAGAATGGGGGCAGCATAGTGTGGTGGGAATAGTGGGAGAGCCATGAATTGTAACTGTAGAGTCAGGCAAGCCTACATTCTGATTCTGTCTATGTGAGGAGGAGGCTGTGTGCTCATGGGCAGTTTATCTCTCTTTGAAATTCTCATCTGTAGAATGGAAGTAATGTGTGTTGTATGATTAGAGATGATATACTTAATGTGCTTGGCACAGTGTCTGATGATGCTTAGCAAATGGTAGCGGTTTTTATTAGGTGCAAGAGGTTGAGGAAAAAAATGTAGAATTTCCTTCCTTTCCAAAATTGCTGGAGAGTTTGATTAGATAATAAATTTTTGAATAGCAATCAGAATAAAATAATAGGGAATGGGGCTATTCCATATCTAAAATAGAAAATTCTTCTCTGTTGAAACTTATTAAGGTATGGAGAAATAGGAATCAATCCTTTTCATATATTAAATTGTGTGTTGCTAAATGTAACAAATGGTTTTGAGTTGTTTTTAATCCAGTTCTTTAAATGTGCTTTTTCCATTTACTTTATCTTGCTCTACTTGTCTAACTTTTAATTTTTCGCAGCCTCAGTATGTGCTGTCTCTTGCAGGTGTTTTCCTTGGTGATGCCAGATGGCAGCAATGTCAATGTGTAGATGTTAACTATTCTCATAAGATAGTAGCCCACCCCTACTGAAGTCCCTTTTCTGAAATCACATTATTAACACAGCTTTGATTGTTGAGTTTAGAACATAGGGTTTCCAGCTGAAGTGGTTCTATCACTTAGTACTTTCATCTGAAGCATGCCACCATACCACTGTCCTCTGCCAAATGACACACTGTAACAACACAAAAGTATAGTGGTAGCTTAGGGTTATTATGCACTTGCACACACACACACATGCACACACAGGGTCTCAAATGCATATTTCTAAAAATCTTTTTTTCTTCCTTATATTATAGTAGTAATGTGATGATTAAATGATGCCTGTAGAGAGTGTTCTGAAGTATGCGATAAAGGTTGTGTTGAAACAGAGGAATGTGAAGTCTTTTTTTTTTTTTTTTTAATGAAGAAGGTGGGGATGATAATGAGCTCATTTCATTCACACCTCTCTATGTGTTGTCTTTTGATAGTGTCCTAACAATGTAGCAACATTTATTATCTACTTTTAGGTCTAAGTCTCCCTCCTTCCTTCCTTCCTTCCTTCCTTGTTTTCTTTCTTTCCTTCCTTC
>NW_022436946.1:72667605-72693346 GCF_009761245.1 Sapajus apella | reverse complement strand
CCCCCCTCCTCCCCTCCCCTCCCCCCCTCCTCCCCTCCCCTCCTCCCCTTCCCTTCTCCCCTTCCCTTCTCCCCTTCCCTTCTCCCCTCCCCTTCCCTTGTCCGCTTCTTCCCTCCCCTTCTCCCCTTCTCCCCTCCCCTTCCACTCCTCCCCTCCCCTTCCCTTCCCCCACCACTCCCCTCTCCTCCCTCTACTCTTCCCCTCCCCTCCCCTTCCACCTCCCTTCCTCTCCCCTCCTTCCCGTCCCCTTCCGTCCCCTCCCCTCCCCTCCTCTCCTCTCCCCTCCTCTCCCCTCCCTCTGTTGCCCAGGCTGGAGTGCAGAGGCGCTATCTCAGCTCACTGCAACCTCCGCCTCTGAGATTCAAATGACTCTCCTGCCTCAGTCATCTCACTGCCTCCTAATGCCACTTAGGGCAGAATAAAAAGAGAGTAAGAAGTGGGCCCAAAACCTAAAAGGCAATAAAATATATATTAAAAAAAAAAAAAAGAAGTGGGTGGAGCCTCCAAACAGTTGAATGGCAGCTTTCCTTTGAGTTGTGGAAGGATTTAGAGAGGGTTAGGCAGCAGAGATATTAATATATCTGGTTTGGGTATGAGGCCACCTACCTCTCTATATCCCTAATCTTTTTCCATCCTTATCCCCCTAGAGCCTGGTCTACATGTTCCTCTTTCTTTACCCAAAGCACTCTGCTGAACCACTCCCCCATCTCTGTCACTTTCCTCTGACATGGTTGTATGGTGTTGTCACTGTTTTCCTCTAAGTAACAACTCCTAATCTTATAGTACACTTCCCCTGTGAATGCTGTTCATATAAGCCTGTACTGACATGGGAATTACTGCTTGCTTCCCCTCTTTACTCCTTCCATACTCACCACCTACTTTTCAGGATGTCTGTTTCTTAAGCCAAATAAATCCCCAACTGATTAAATGTCTGCTGATGACAATAAGAATTTGGACAGAAGGGTATTCCTCTGAAATTGTACCACACAGCTCATTACATTTTCAAGAAATCACAGAAAAAGAGAGAGGAAGAGAAAAATATTTGCAACCCTTGTTTGGCCGGAATGTACCAAGTCTCAACTGCCTATAGCTCCCCTAAAAGTATGACCTAGAGAAGTTCACAAGGGTCTCACAATTAGCTTGCTGCTCCACCATGTAATTCCTTCCTCTTTTCCTTTCCTAGTACCCAGTCCTAGGATTACTTGGTTTGGCCATTTACATGCAACTCTTTATGTAAATTGTTTACCTTTTAGGCCTCATTATTAACAGATTTAACTATACTCAAAAGAATATTAAAATTTTGAAACAATTTTAACATAAGATATATAACAAAATATCTGAATAAATAATTTGTTTCTTTATAAGCATGGTTTTAATAAATAAATATAACAAACATATATAAAAGTTTCTAAAGAAGATTAGGTAAGACTTCATTATTATATTTAGGTTTCTGACTAATCTGAGCATTTAAGATCCTGCTTAATCATTATAGCTCTAGTTCACTAAAAGAAAAAAGGAACCCACAAACAACTTCAATATACAAATCTATCAATTCTAAATTTATGTTGTTGTAGAAGTCATTCCATTACTGAAAAAGTTCTTTCCAATTTTATGTATTTATTTATTTTGAAACGGAGTTTCATTCTTGTCACCCAGGTTGGAGTGTAATGGCCTGATCTTGGCTCACTACAATCTCTGCCTCCCAGGTTCAAGAGAGTCTCCTGCGTAGCTGGGATTAAAGGCGCCCACCACCACGCTCAACTAGTTTTTGTATTTTTAGTAGAGACAGGGTTTTAACATGTTGGCCAGGCTGGTCTCAAACTCCTGACCTCAGGTTATCCACTCACCTCAGCTTTCCAAAGTGCTGGGATTACAGGAGTGAGCCACTGCGCCTGGCCTCTTTCCAATTTTATACTCTCTCAACATCTAATAGACAATAATTCATGAAGAACATTATGTGCCATAAAAGTCATACTAGCTCAAAATCAGCAGGGGAAAATGCTATTATTTTCCTTTTAATTACTGACTTCACATCCCTGATTTTCCTATTCTTGTGACAATACCCAACAGTCAAGTAAAAAGGCAAAATTAACCTACTAATCTCTACATATAAAACCCTTCGCATGGAAAACTCAGAGCCATGGCCCGCAAAAAAACAAAGCAAAACAAAACAAAAAGCAGTGAGGTGAAAGTGAACTGCTGCATTAAATAAGCATAGACGTATGGGCAGTCCGTGTAGGTTGTTATAGCAAGAGGCTCTAGTTTGCGAGCATTGATTAGGTGTTGAATAGTATGTTAGACATACATGCAGTGTAGGCACGTTTGCAATTTCAGTGAGGGATCAAACAACTGAATCAGGCAGCATCTTGCCACAAGGATCTGATTTAGTAGACAAAACCAGATATGTAAAATTATCATAATAACTGGCAGTGTGCGGTAAGAACCGTAAGGGAAGTACAAAGAAGATAGTAGTTCTAGTGGTGGTGGTGAGAATGGCGAAGTGCCATTTGTGACGTAATTTTTGTACCGACCTTAAAGGATAGGTAGATTTTTGACACCTAGAAATGTAGAGGATATTCTACGTGGAAGCTGATAGATGACTGATATCTGCATTTGATAAATAGTTCTGTCTGCCTATAAGTTAGTATTAAAGTGAATTGTGGAAAATTATATGAAAAAGTCATGAATAGGTTTATTAAGAGCCCTAATCAGACTTGAATACGGATGTTGATAGAGACCCAGTGCTGATTTCATGGGGAGAGAGATTTGATGGGGGCTCTACTTTAGTTAATGTGCTGAGATGTCTGAATTAGGAGAGGGACTGAGGCAATAGGTAAATAAGAGGCTACCGTGATCACAAAAGAGGTAATGAGAACTAAACTGTTTTTGGAGCGGTAGAAATGGAAAGAAAGGAGATACACTGAGATTCAGATTATGCTTTGAGTACCTGCCACCATGAGCCAGCACTATGCTAAACTTTCTTACATGGCATAAAGACTTGGAAATTGGTTTAGAATAAGGAGGGAGAGAGAAGATCATTTTAGTGTTGACTAAGGTTTACAGTTTGAGCAACTGAGAAAATGGTGGTGCTAATAACAGAAATAAGTTGGTTGAGAAGAGCAGTGATTTTTGTCTACTCCAGCATGGGGTAGAAATGGAGCTCAGGAGATGGAAGGATTTGGAGAATAGCTTGGGAGTCAACTCTGACACCTCAGAAGAGCAGATGTCAGAGAAACAAGATTTATTTGTTCAAACTCTCCTTTAATTAGCTTCATATTCTTGGTTAAGACATACATAATTTCTCCAGGGTTCTTATTTCATTATATCAGTTGCGAGGGACTCCCTGAATGATTTGATGGTCTGTTCCCATTCTAAAATTTTATCTTTTGTGTTTTATCTCTGAAATTCTGAGCATCAGATTGGATTAGTGTCATCACTTTGTTGCATCAGAAGTATATTAAAATCAGAGCTATCTATTTTACTCTTTTTCCCTCTTGAATTTTGTTTTTTAATTAATCTTCATTAACAAGTACTCACTTCATACTCACTAGGTTTACTCCTTTAGTTGAAAATTCATTTCTTAAAAATATCACTTAACACACATGTAAACTGGATAGCTTTTTAAATCAGCTTCTAGGGTTTGCATCAGCCAGGGTTTTAAAAGATGGAATTAAATGTAACCTAACAGTTAAGTGATTCAGATTACAATAGTATTATTTTAGTTTGTTTTCTTCAACTCTCTAATGATACATAAATTTTATATCTTAGGTTCACTAATGTATTTAAATGAAGCCACACTGCTCCATAATATCAAAGTTCGATATAGTAAAGACAGAATTTATGTAAGTATTTTACCTATGGTGTAAATTGTTGTGGAGATTATTAACTTATGTGGTACTCTTTGATTTTGCCAGGCTTGAAATTTTCTGACAGAAAATCATGCTTCATCTGAACCTCTTGAATAGTGTGTGAGCTTAGTGAGGCCAGGGATTTTTTTCTAATTTACAATTTGAACTCCAGGAGTTAAAACATGCATGATACATAGAAGGCACTTAATCAGTATTTGTGGAATGAAATAATGAATCCAGAGCATCATTTAATATCTTTTAGATTTAAAAATATCCAGTTTGAGTATTTTTAAAAACACTATAATTGTTTTTGGTTTTGATTTTTTACTTTTGGTATGTCTGTAGATGTGTTTGATTCACTTTCCACGTTGTCCAGAAGACAATTTAAGGCAGCCTATAAGGAATATATATTGAAATTAAAAATTTGAATGAGGAAAAAATGTAAATTAGAATAGAAGATAGTATTTGAGGAAATATCAAGAACATAGGAATGTTGACCATAGAGCCTAAATAGTTGCTGAATTTCATTAGACTTTAGATACTCTGCCTTGAAAGTCCAGAATATTAAAAAATGAAAGAAAATGCTTTCAGTATAAATAGAGTTTACACTAAATCATTCAGATGGATACTTAACCTAGCATATTTTAATTATAATTATTCTCTGGGCATGCATGAGACTTTATTCCAATATGACCTAACCATATAGTTGTTTGGTGGCTGGAGACAAATTACCCCACTGTAGTTCTCCTGTTATAAAGATGGGTCTCTTCATTATTTTTGAACGAAGAAAACACATGGTTTCTTTGACACTTGCTAGATCAAATGACAGTCTTAATCTTTTATATCACTATCAATTTGCCTAATTGTACTTACTCAATTCTGACTAAATTACATTTAGTCTCTGCCATCTGTCCAAGTAGTGACAGCTGGGAAATAGAACTTATTTATTTGATTCCAAGTGAGTGTACTTGACATCTTCTAGTTACATATAGTTTTAAGACTTTACTTTTCTCCCTGATACTTTTCAAAATCAACTAAATAAAGAACATATTTAATGTGGCTATTTTTGCTTAGAAATATATTTAGAAGCAAAATTCAATCAATCAGCTGACTCATGTTGAGCATCTAATATGTGCTAAATTCCAAAATTAGAAGTAAGCTTAAGTTGCCCATTAACCATTTAACCCATAGATGTTCTAGGCAGCAGTTAACATATATTGTTTTGACGAAATCTGGGACCAAATGGTCGCTACAGAGCGAAATCAATCCTTGGCATTCAGTGATAGGGATGGGCCCAGAGGTACTTCGAACTGTGTTAAACTCCCCAGTAGCAGGGTAAATAAAGTAGGTTAGGAATACAAATGACCAAAACTTAGCTGTAGGGGTAGATTTTATCATTGGAGTCAACAGAAGAAGGCTGATTGAGATGGAGCTAGAGACTCAGATTTCTGTCTGTGGTAACTTGGTGTGGTGATGTGGTGTCCCTGGGGAAGCACGAGGAAGGAGAATATTTTCTTTGAGGCAGAGGTAGGTGGGAGGAGATAATCTTGACTTTGGATATGCTGAACTTGAGGTGCCTGTGGGGTTGTAAGATATAAATATTTATTAAGAATTGGAGAAATATGGATTCCTATAAAGATCAGGGAATACTCAAAGAATGTTTAGGACTGATTTGGGAGTCTTAGTTATATAGAGAATGGAAATGTTCTTTGTTTTATTTCTACTATGAGCTTTATCTTTAATGAAAATAGTAATTGGAAAATTTTATGTTTATGCTTTTCATATTTAGACCTATGTTGCCAACATTCTGATTGCAGTGAATCCATACTTTGACATACCTAAAATATATTCTTCAGAAACAATAAAGTCATATCAAGGAAAATCTCTTGGGACAAGACCACCTCACGTCTTTGCAATTGGCAAGTGATTTTAGTTGTATTTTAATTATTGTCTTTCTTTGTATTGTACACATTTACTCAATTTTTCTTTTAGATTAATAAAATATACCATAAATTGAATATATATTTTGGGGGAACTGTATACCTCTTTGGCATGTAAACATTGTTAGGAGCAAGTGTTTTACACAGCGTGGGGAAGAATCCTTTTATAGCCAACTCATGGGGCAGGCATACATCATTATCTGTGTTAAATGCCTGTGTTTGCCCAGTTGAAAGTAGGATGTAATAAAAGCTGACCTAATGGCAGTTTTAGAGTCCTTAATCCTTCAGCTCCATCTTAAAGTGTCCTCCTTTACAGTTTCAAGGCCCTGGCCTTTTTCTCTTACCCAGTTCATCCCTTGTGAGTGTGTTACTTGGGCTAGACTGGAGCTGTAAGAGCAGACTTTTGGGCATCATCTTGCATCAGAGCTTTGTAAAATTAAAGGATTAAAAGTAGTGTATGCTTCATACCACTGGAGAATCTGTGTGGGAAGACAGTAGTGTCTCTTTGCCTTTCTCAGCTTCTCTTTTATTTTGAAGTCCTCCAGCTCTGAGGCATAGGAGGTGGAGTTATTTGATCAGAATGAGAAATTACCCCTCTTGCCACCAAATACGGAAGTGTTAGCCACCCCTTTGGATTCAGACATAAAGCAGCTAAATGACACGTATTGGAACTAGTTCGTAGTGCAGTCTGTTTCTCTTTGGGCTTCCCTTTCATGCTTGCGTTTTGGCCTAGCCAGGCTTCACTTCCATATTTGGTTGACCTGTGTGCTGTATACTACTAGGTAGAGTAAATATGACTGACATAATTACTCTACCAGGGCAGCAGCAGATTTACTTTTGGCTCTAAGAAGCTCTGACAGGCGTTGGTGTGTTCAGCTTGCAAAATGGTGCCCCATCCCTTAGAACCTGAATGTGAGCAAACTTATCACTGGAGAAAAGCTACATGTTTAAAATGTAAATAAACCAGTTTTTATTTTTAGTTTTTTACTGGTTCAAAAACCCCAAGTGTTTGGAATGATTCTTTAAAAACAGGTGGAGGACGGGTGTGATGGCTCATGCCTATAATCCAAGCACTTGGGAGGGCTGGTCTCGACCAGCCTGGGAAAACATGCAAAACCCTGTTTCTATAAAAAAAAAAAATACGAAAAAAAATAGCCAGGCATCTGCTTGCCTGTAGTCCCAGCTACTCTGGAGGCAGTGGAGGGAGGATCGCTTGAGCTCAGGAGGTCAAGGTTGCTGTGAGTTGAGATCATGCCACTGTACTTCAGCCTGGGTGACAGAGCAAGACTCTTATCTCAAAAAAAAAAAAAAAAGGTGGAATAGATTGTGGGTAAATTGGACAAAGGGATGAGTGTACTCTTGCATGTAGCTTGCATTCTCCCCTTAGAGTAAAAGCCATTTCTAAAGTCTTCTTGGCACATGTCTGAGGTGAGAAATAGTTGTCTTATAGAGCCAAATTGTAAGGACCTAATTTTGAGTTAAAGTTGCCTTAATTTGAGACTGCTTTAACAGCATTAAACTGTTTGCAACTTGTCTTTGTAGTCTTAACATTTAATACATTTCATAGCCTAAGTTGTTGGAGTGTAATAAAGATAGTTAAAAATTATATATGTAAACGGTGACAAATCTGGGAAATTTAAAGCTGTTAATTTTGCCTAGTTGTAAAATGTTGACAAATTCTACAAGATGCGCAAATTTAATAGTTGCATTATAGGAAAAAACCCCACAGATACATTTTGTAATTATGTATTTTTTTCTTCAGCAGAATTTTTGGTTGCCACATTTCTTAATTGGAAGCTCATTAATTCATGCTTTTCACTGGGGACTTCATTAGTTATGCATAGTGACCATTTTTTTTAATCCCTCTGCAGATTACCTCTGGAATTAGGAAGAGATGAGCCACAGCCCATAATATTGAGACATTCTATCAGAAACTTAAGAGTTGTTTATTTGGATTTCATGTTACTTAACTTTTAGGACAATTAGATAGAATATTTAAAGTAAATACTTTAAAAATGTTTTGAACACGTTTGAATGACTTTATTTTCAAATTTCATTAACATTGATCAGACATTTATGATTTCTTTAAGAGTAAGTGCTCCTAAGTGAACTTTCTGTTATTAACTTTATGTTTAATATATTGCTCATCATTAATATCTTATTTTGACCCTAGCTGATAAAGCTTTTCGAGACATGAAGGTGCTCAAGATGAGTCAGTCTGTCATTATATCTGGAGAATCAGGAGCTGGCAAAACAGAAAACACAAAATTTGTTCTAAGGTGAGTATTCAGCCAACTTGAAGTATTTGAGCAGCTTGACTGTTTTTTTCACCCCCTTGAGATAGGGTCTCACTTTGTCACCCAGGATGGAATGCAGTGGCACCACCACAGCTCACTGTAACATTGACCTCCTGGGCTCAAGCGATTGTCCCACCTCATTCTCCCTAATAGCTGGGACTACAGGCACATGCCACCATGCCCTGCTAATCTTTAAATTTTTTCATAGAGATGAGGTCTTACTGTGGTGTCCAGATTTCAAATTCCTGGGCTCGAGCAACCCTCCTGCCTTGGCTTCCCAAAGTGCTGGGATTATAGGCATGAGCCACTGTGCACTGCTCAGGTTGACTTTTTTTTCTGGTAAAAAGGTACATATGTAAAAGCTGTCAGCCATTTCTAAGTGCATAACATAGTAGCATTAAGTATATTTACATCGTTGTGCAGCCAATCTGTACAATCTCCAGAACTTTTCATCTTGGAAAACTAAAACTTTACCCATTCAATAGCTCCTCCATTTATCCAGCCCCCTAGCAACCACCATTCTACCTTTCAGTTTTTCTTTGAATTTAACTACTCTGGATATCTTTTGTGTAAGTGAAATTACAGAGTATTTGTTTTTCTGTGACTGGCCTATTTTATTTAGCTCAGCTTACGATTCATCCATGTTGTAGTATGTGTCATAATTTCCTTTCGTTTAATTTTATTTTTTACTATTTTGGATCCCATCCTTCTGTTTTAAGGCCTCCTGTTTATTACACAGCCTTTATAGGCTGAATAATATTTTATTGTAGATATATGGTACATTTTCTTTATCCATGCATTTGTCAATGGACATTTAGGTTACTTCTACCACTTGGCTATTGTGAATAGTGCTGTTATGAACATGGGTGTGCAAATATTTCTTTGAGAATTTGAACAGGTTGGCTTTTAATACCTTTGCATACTTCATGAAATAGTTTGGAATGGTGGGTTGTATCCCTTTAAAGAGAGAGACACCTTATATTAAAGCTAGTCTATAGATGATTGAAGCCAGCTCTGACATGTTACTCACATGAGGATCTTGGAGGAGACCAGTACTGGCTAGACAAAGGGTGATCTAGGAATGTTCCTTAAGAATCTAACATTTACATTCTGTCTATACTTGTGTTGTTAGCGTGGTTGAAACCATTTTTTACCTTAAGCTTATGATAATTGGCCTCCTATTTCCTTTATAGCCTGCCCCCTAATGTATTCCCTCTGCTGCCATTAAATTAAACTCGTGGCACTGTGGTGTATTTTTTTGTTTGTTTTATTTGGTTTGTTTTTTTTAAAACAGGGTCTTGCTCTGTTGCCCAGTCCCCCAGGCTGTAGGGTAGTGGTGCGATCGTAGCTCGCTGCAGCCTCGACTTCCTGGGCCCAAGTGATCCCCCCACCTCAGCCTCCCAAGTAACTGGGACCACAGGCATGTGCCACCATGCCTGGCTGATTTTTTATTTTTTGTAGAGACAGGGTCATGCTATGTTGTCCAGGCTGGTCTCCAACTCCTGGACTTAAGTGACCCTCCACTTTGACCTCCCTAAAGTGCTGGGATTATAGACATGTGCCACCACGCCTGGCCTTACACTTGGTTTAGAATTATAGCATTTTAAAAATGGAAGGAATCATAACACTCACTGTAGTGTAGTACTTTTAATTTACATACTCATGGAGGTTAGACCTAGTGGTTGAACTACTGGTAGGAGCAGTGTACTCACCAGTGTTGTTCCCACTGAATTATAGTTCTTAGTTGATTGCTACATAGTGATTCTCTGAAATCTCACGGTTCATTATATAAATATGTGTGTTGTTCAGAGTTATTTATATAAAATCAATTGAAGAGTTTGTTAACAACTGTTATATATACACAATTCTGGTTAAATGAATTCTTACCAAGATTCTTGGATTCTAAGTGGTTCAGTTTCTTTTTCTTTCTTTCCTGTATGTAATAGTCTATATGAGTCTATGGTTAATATATGAAAATGAACAAAAAGTTAAGGAATTATAAACTTACAATGTGAACTTATATTTTAAATTAAGAATTGTTCTCGCCGGGCATGGTGGCTCAAGCCTGTAATCCCAGCACTTTGGGAGGCCGAGGCGGGTGGATCACGAGGTCAAGAGATCGAGACCATCCTGGTCAACATGGTGAAACCCCGTCTCTACTAAAAATACAAAAAATTATCTGGGCATGGTGGCATGTGCCTGTAATCCCAGCTACTCAGGAGACTGAGGCAGGAGAACTGCCTGAACCCAGGAGACGGAGGTTGCGGTGAGCCGAGATCGCGCCATTGCACTCCAGCCTGGGTAACAAGAGCGAAACTCCGTCTCAAAAAAAAAAAAAAAAGAATTGTTCTTTGTTTTGAAATGAGCCAGGCAAATAGTTATTTCTCTGTGTTTTATATTTCAGTGAAACATGAAGAGTGATAACTTCCCAGTTGTTCATTGGGAAATTGCCTTATTTTATACAGCGAAAGTTTGAATTAACAGGCTCTCACAGAAGGCTTTGAAATCTCCTGTAGTTGATGAATATGATATATTTAAAATCAAATAGTTGGATAAAATCAGAACATTCCCTAAAGAGTTTAAATATTAATATCGATTAGATGTTAAAGGCAATACAAATATAATTTATTTTTTATTTTTATAATTTCAAAATTTGGATTCAGGTGATACATGTGCCGGTTTGTTATGAGTACATTTTGTGATGCTGAGGTTTAGGGTGTGAATGATCCCATCACTGAGGTAGTGAGCATAGTACCCCCAAATAAAAAAATTTTTTTTTTTGAGACGGAGTCTCAGTCTGTCACTCAGGCTAGAGTGCAGTGGTGCAGTCTCAGCTCACTGCAACCTGTGCCTCCCGGGTTTAAGCAGTTCTCCTGCTTCATCCTCCCGAATAGCTGGGATGACAGGCGCACACCATCATGCCTGGCTAATTGTTTTTTTGTTTTTGTTTTTGTTTTTGTTTTTGTTTTTTCAGACAGAGTCTCGCTCTGTCACCCAGGCTGGAGTGCAGTGGCGTGATCTCAGCTCACTGCAACCTCCACCTCCCAGGTTCAAGTGATGAACCTCAGCCTCCTGAGTAGATGGGATTACAGGTGCCTGCTACGCCTGGCTAATTTTTGTATTTTTAGTAGAGATGGGGTTTCACCATATTAGCCAGGCTGGTCTGGAACTCCTGACCTCGTGATCTGCCTGCCTCAGCCTTCCAAAGTGCTGGGATTACAGGCATGAGCCACCGTGTCTGGCCCCAGCTAATTTTTATATTTTAGTAGAGATGGGGTTTCACCATTTGGCCAGGATAGTCTTGAACTCCTGACCTCAGGTGATCTGCCTGCTTTGTTCTCCCAAAGTGCTGGGATTATAGGCATGAGCCAGCATGCCTGGCCCCAAATAGAATTTTAAATCAATTTTAAAAGCTATAACAGAATAGTTGCATTTAAGTACACATGTTTAGCTTTTAAACAGTTATAATGATGATCTAGTTTCAGTTTTATATGTACTAAATAATAAGAAAAGTTTAAATTATTATATACCATATTATTGTCATCAACATTTTTTATCCTATATTTTAAACAGATACCTGACTGAATCTTATGGAACAGGTCAAGATATTGATGACAGAATTGTTGAAGGTATTGCTAATTTTTTTTTCTATTGTTATGCACGTCCTGAAATTAATTTACAAGATTTCTTACAGTGGTCTGGAATGTTCTTCTTTCAGAGATGCAAAATGCTCTTTTATCTCCTACAAATCATTGCTCATGTATCATCTTGTTATTTACTTAATATCTTTTGTTTCTGCCCCCACCCTCACCTCATGAAAACACTAAGAAGGCAGGGATTTTTGTTTCATATTCCAAACCTGTAGAATAGTAACTGATACACAGCATAAACATCTGTTGAATCAATGAAAGAAGTACAGGTATTTCTTTAGCTTCCTGTTTGTTTTGTGGAGCTTGTTTTGTGTAAAGGGAAGAGGAAGAAGGGTTATTTGGCATTAAGGTGCTTTTAAGGGAAGTCATTTTAACAAAGGCAGTAGTGTGTAAATTGATTTCCTTAAGCTATCCATGCTAGTATAACTTTTTAGAAAGTCTTCTTGTAGCTCAGTTTGGAGACTGCTGGCCTAAACTACCATTATGTTGAATCTGTACGATGCCCTCCTGCATCATAGACTCCTGTTTGATCTCCTCACTTAGATTTTTACTTTTCCTTAATCCAGTCTCTGTATGAAAGTTGGAATACTTTTTTTTTTTTTTTTGCCCTGTCACTCAGCACCCAGGCTGGAGTGCAGTGGTATGATTTCGGCTCACTGCAACCTCTGCCTCCTGGGTTCAAGCATTTCTCCTGCCTCAGCCTCCCAAGTAGCTGGGATTACAGATGTGTGCCACCATGCCTGGCTACTTTTTGTATTTTTAGTAGAGATGGGCTTTCACCAATTTAGCCAAGCTGGCCTTGAACTCCCGATCTCAGGTTCTCCACCTGCCTTGGCCTCCCAGAGTGCTGGGATTACAGGTATAAGCCACCGCACCTGGCCAGAAGGATTTCTTTTGCTTTAAATCGTCTAATGGCTTCATACAGCTCTCAACATCACGCCCCAGATCCGTAACATCACCCGCAGTGCTCTGCGTGGTCTGGCTCCTGCCTCTTCTGATCTCATCTAGAGTCATGTTTCTTCTGACTCCTCATGCTTTAATCACATTGGGCTTCTTGTAGTTCTTTGAACTGTTTTAAACAGGCTTCTCTGAATACTTGTTCTCCTTACCCCTGTCTTACTTTTCCCCACTACGTACTCAGTAAGCATTTTTAATAACAATGGTGATAATAACATATATGGGATGTATTAGGCATTATCTAATTTTAAAAAAATCTGTTATCTAATTTAAATCTTCACAGAATGAATTAGATACTATTTTATCCCTTCTTTAAAGATGAGAAACTGAGGTGGTAATATGCTGAAGCTCCTATAGCTCATCAGTTGTGGAATTGGGATATAAACTTAGACATCTTAACTACATGCCATACTAAACGCATATTTTAACACTCTCTTGGCCTTTTTTGTTTTTAAATTAGAGACAGCATCTCACTATGTTGCCCAGGCTGGTCTCAAACGCCTGGGCTCAAGCAGTCCTCCTGCCTCAGCCTCGTAAATAGCTGGGACTGTAGGAGTGCAACACCGCATGCTCTTGACATTTTAAAGAAAAAACTTAATTAGGAGCCTTATATGTTGATGCATTTTGCTAATAAATCATAGCAAATGCTATATGCATTTTTCACAGTGATGTAAAATCTGCATGTAGCTCAATCTAAATGCAACTCTAATAAACATTTTTAAAGTTGAGCATCAGTAAAGTTTTTTTAATATAAAGAATTTTCTAGTTTCATTTACAGTTTTTACGTGGTGTTGTAACATACCCAGATATGCACTTATTTTGTAAGTGATGCTTTATGCACAGTAAAGTGCCTTACTTTAGTGAGGGAGTCATTCTTAAAAACTGAACAAGTAAATAAAAAAAGAACAAATTATGGGCTACCTCAGTAAAAGACTAATTAGTATTCTGATTTGCTCATTTGAGGTGCACACTTACTTGGCAATTGGATATAAGCCTGGTTTCTTCCGTGGTAATGTGCTGTATATGGTATGTAGTCTGTTATAGTGGAGAAAAGTTGGAAGTATTATTCCAAATGTTTCTATAGCTGCTTTTTTTTTTTTTTTTTTTTTTTTTTTTTGGGAGACTGAGCCTTGCTCTATCCTCCAGGCTGGAGTATAGTGGTGTGATCTTGGCTTACTGTAACCTCTGTGTCTTGAGTTCAAGTGATACTTCTGCCTCAGCTTTCCGAGTGGCTGGGATTAAAGGCATATGCCACCACACCTGGCTAATTTTTGTGTTTTTTAGTAGAGTTGGGGTTTTACCATGTTGGCCAGGGTGGACTTGAACTCCTGACCTCAGGTGATCGCCTGCCTCCCAAAGTGCTGGGATTCTTAATGGAGAGTAGCAAATGTAACAGGAAGGGCCTAGAGTTTTTTTGATGCCATCTGTAGTAGAAGTTTAGTTGCTGGTTTTGGAATGAGTATATTATTAGTAGCATTAATATGATTTTCTGTTGGAGAGGTTCTTACCCTATTTGGGGATACTTTGCTTGTATTAAATTCTTCAGTAAAAACTAGTAGATTACCAGTAAGGGAGTTGGGAGACCTGTAAATGAGTTCTCCTTCTGTCAGCAGCCAGTTATGTGGCCTTTGAAGAGTGAGTTGACCATGCTGGCTTCAGTTTTTTTGTCCCATCTGAAACATGAGGGATATATGCTAATATTTCTTTTAGTTTTAATGTTTGCTTTCTTATTTTTGGCAAGTAAAATGGCTGGGGAGTGAGCTTTAAAAGAGCTTTAGAGACTAGTTACGCATTCTACCGTGGATAGAATAGGAGAAATAGACTTGAAAAGGCTTCATAAGAAATATGGCTTCATGTTTATTATAGCAAAAACATGCTTCATAAAAAAATATTTTAACACTAAACACTATGAAGCACTTTAAGTTTGTTGATGGAGAATACGTGTGTAAGATTAACACTAATTTTGTATGTTTATAACTGAGACTTAGGTGAGTATAAGAGTAGACTCTATTGACTCTTATCCAGTCATGGTATGTATATGGGTTATTATAAAATAACAATGAAAATGTTATATTTGTTTGTTAGGATTTTAAAACCTATTATTCTGAGAGCCTTTCTTAGATAATTCTGTAAACTCTTAATTTGTTAAATTTCACTGGATGTACATGTAAAAGTGTTAAATCTGGAGGCTATGTTAATATGTAAAATGTTTTACAAAAGTAAGTCAAGTAATAACATTTCTTGCCTGTATTTTCTCACAAGAGGCTTGCTGTTTTATCTATTATAATTAGTACTCTTGTGAGCCTGATATACTTGAGAAAGCAGTAAAAGTCTTAGGGAAAGAATTTTAAATTTAAATTTAAAAATTTTAAATTTAAAATCGAGTTGTAAATTTTGTAACGCAGTGGCTTAAAAATTTAGTTTTTCCTATAACATTTACATTTTCTTTTTACATGTTTGAGAAATTTTCCCATCTCCTGGACTTGAATAGTGCCTGAGCCTAGTGGGCAGTCAATAAATATTTGTGGAAATGGACATTACATGTGAATTCCTTCATGTTAATATTTTTTAGAGCATTTTTTAGACATATGTATTAACAAATGGAGGCATACTATGTATATTTTGTAATGTTCCTTCATGCTAATTTTTTGATGGAGTTTTTTTTATTTCTCAATAGCTAACCCACTCCTAGAAGCCTTTGGAAATGCAAAGACTGTTCGCAACAATAATAGCAGTCGATTTGGGAAATTTGTAGAAATACATTTTAATGAAAAGGTAAGTGAGAGTAAGCTTTGGAATGATATTTTTGGGAATTCTTTGCGAAAATGCAGGGGTCAGTTGGTGCTGTACTTGCACTTATGGTAAATTCCTTTAAGTTTCGTTGTTACTTTAGATGATTTCAGGAATGTGTATGTCCACTACGACCACCTAAAAAGCTTCTTTCAGAATTTAAAACCCAGATACTGAATTTGACTTTGTCATTGAGTATTACTGTATAGCTAGTCATGTAAGATATTCTAGCACTTGTGTTGAGGTACGGTGCAAGGTCAATTGTGATTCTACGGTGGCTCCAAACTTAGTAGGATTTGGGTAGAGACTTAAACGAGGATGTTTAAAATGAAGGATGACCATTATAAATACTCTAAGCTTACATTTAGTTTTTTGTTGTTTCCCCTTTATTTGATGAATATTATAACCTCTATGATAGACAAACGTGTATTAGAAAAGGTAAATAATTTAAGATTGCTGAGGTATACTTTAAGACTTTAAATGTAAAAATACATTTTCTCTCTGTTTTGTTTTTTAGAGCTCAGTTGTTGGAGGATTTGTTTCACATTATCTTCTAGAGAAATCTAGGATCTGTGTTCAAGGCAAAGAGGAAAGAAATTATCATATCTTTTATAGGTTGTGTGCTGGTGCTTCTGAAGATATTAGAGAAAAACTTCATTTGAGCTCTCCAGATAATTTTCGGGTAGGTCAAAAGAAAAGAAATTTCATACAGCCAGGTGCAGTGGCTCATGCTTGTAATCCCAGCACTTTGGGAGGCTGAGGTATGTGGGTTGCTTGAGCCCAGGAATTCAAGAGCAGCCTGGGCAATGTAGTGAGACCCTGTCTCTGAAAAAAAAGAAAACAAAACAAAAATTAGCTAGGCTTGGTGACACGCACAGGTAGTTCCAGTTACTCCAAAGGCTGAAGTGGGAAGATCACTTGAGCCCAGGAGATTGAGGCTGCAGTGAGCCGTGATTGTGTCATTGCACTCCAGCCTGGGTAACAGAGCGAGACCCTGGCTCAAGGAAAAAATAATTTCATGCTATTTTTGAAAATAGAATTGCCATTAGTCTTAAAACTTATTTTAGTAGATTTTGAAATCTGGTTGTTGTGTGTATGTAACTTGCATTAGATCAAGTATAACATGTTAGAATGATCACTGTACTGAGAAGATCTGTATTAAGATGTACTGCTGAGTTTATAATATAACACTATATGAGGAGGCACATAATGGAATAGATAAAAGGATAGATATTAAACCCCATATCAATTTAAACTCAATTAGAAATTTATCATAGTTATGTAATACTGGCTTTAAAGTTACCTTTGAGTTATCTGTAAAAATGTTTGAACACTGAATTAATGTTAATAAAGGACACATGAATGTATTTCTTAATTCACTTCAACAACAAATATTTATTGCTTGCCCATTGGGTGCCAGGAATTGTGCCAGGATTAAAAAGATAAATAATACCCAGTCTTACACAAAGATAATACCCAGACACACATGCACGCATGCACGCACACACGCAGACACACCCCTGCACCCCTGAGCATTACAGGCCAAGGGAGTAGAGTTTCTAGGAATGGTAACTGGGAATGGTTAACATAATTTTCAGATTCTCAAGTTAGAAAACAGTGTCTGTGTATGGAATATGGGAATGTAGTTTATATAAAGGAATGGAATGTGAGTAAGGAATGTACTTTGTATAGAGTTCCCCAGGTGATTCTGATAGTCTTTTTTGGTCAGAAATCCTCCATTTGAGAATAGTAACACATAATTATTGCTGTGTTGTTGTGTGTGTATTTTTGCAGACAGCTTATCTTTTACTTCATCCAATTTCTTTTCATGTGTATTTGCAAATTTTAAAAGTCTGTTGTCTTAAAATGCTTTATAAATGTATCTCTTCATATACTTCCAAAATCTCCAGTCTTTTCTAGAACTCTCCAAATTAATTGGAATTTGAAGCTAGTTGTCCACATTATTTTCATGGAAGTAAAGAAAATTATTTCTTTTTTTACTATGTTTTTTAGAAAAGGAATATATATTACTGTGAATTATGTAAAATATAATAACAATGATGTAGTTTTGTCAACACTTAGTTGACAGTAAAGTGATGTGACTGTTCTGGTCTTAATCTAGCATTTCTTTCTGCTTTAAGGTTTGGGAGCATAGTATTTCTGGGTTTCAGAATGTACAGCCTTTCCTGGTACACTAGCAGGCATCCTGAAAGGGCAGCTATTAAAATGTATCTGGTCAGAAGGTTTCCTACTTCTGCAGTGTGAACCGGGAGGCCTAATTTCCTTTCTTACAGGAAAGTCCTTGTTATGGTAAGAGGGAGAGTAGGGGAACAGCGTTGCATACATTTACCATCTTGAATATTCCTCTCATATGCAGGCACACACACACTACTATATCCACTTCCCCCAAATAATTATGTCTTAAAGTGACTTGTAATTATGTTAGTGATTTCATCAGGTTTTTCTGTAGGTTAGCCCTCTGGTTATAACTGAGAGATCAGGTGTTAAAAGCAAAGGAGAAACCTGCAGTAGGTTGAACACTTCCAAAATTGTTGAAATTTTTTGGTCACTAAAAATTTAGATCACTACTCCATTAAAATTAGTATGTAAAGAATTGTGGATGTATACCTATTTGAAAGCATTTGTATTAACCACAAATATACTTTAAAAAGTAAAAGGTTTAAAAATGTTTGCATTATTTAGACATTTCAAATATTTCTTTTATGGAGCCATTTGCTATAATCATGGATAGATCCTTGAATGTAGAGAAAGCTTGGATAGAATAAGAATAGATAGCAGGGGTGGGTAGTGTTCTAGTTTCAGGAAGACTAAAATGTTGTAATATTAGGCCCCACTGTCCAGAAGCAAAGTATTTGACAAAACAGTTGGAGCTGAGGAGACAAAATGCTTGGTAAGCAAAGAAACATTAGTTTTGGCTTTATATGTTTAAGCTATTATTCTGCTAAGTAAAAGAGCTCTTACTTGAAACGGTCAATTGAAAATGCTTTCCAACATTGTTTCTTCTCCCTTCTTTTTTATTTTTTTCCCCAAAGATTCTAGGGTAGAAGAAAAAAAACATGTATATTGTTGTCTTGTTTTTACTGTATTTTAGCATTTAATTATAATGGAGAAGGAATGATAGATGTATCGATTATCTAAAATTTAATTTATCCCCAAATAATTCAAATTTATTATAAATTTTTTTGGTATGTGTATGATGTGGTATATTTAATCTGGGATGGGAATTCATGTCATGGTAGAATAAAATCATAGTGACCTGATTTATGAGAAGCTGAGGTGTTTAAAAAACTTATCCATTCTGTTTTCTGTGTACATACTTCCTGGTCAGATTTGCCCAATTCCAACTGAATTTCGTCTTTAGGCTGTGTGTAATTTTTAGAAAAATGCAGTATTTTTAGTCTGCCTTATAGCTAATGTGTTCATTAACTTTTGTTTAGAAACGGTTTTTAAATGAAGCAAGCCTTCAATTGCAAGAGTAATAAATGTGAGCAGTAGATTCTTGTTGATATTGATACAGGTTCTTTTTCTGAACTGCTCCTCTTATTCTATAGCGTGGAAGTATTTAGCTTTTAAAAGCCTTTGGGAAGCAAAGTAAATCGTTGAAATAAAACCTAAAATTATCTGATCCATAAAGCAAGCACGGTAATTTTTGTTCAATTATTGTTAACTGTCAGTAAATGTGAAAAGTATGTTTTAAAAAACTGACTCTAAAAATCAGAAATTAAGAAAACCAAGGATAGTATTTCTTAATTATTCAGAATTTAAAATATTACTTGAAAAATTAAACCACAGTATGGGTCCTTACTCGAGATTCTATGTATTTAGTAGGAAGCTGATTTTCATGATTTTATGGACTGTATTTAGATTTTTGTTACTGAAAAGATATAAAATCATTGCGCTTTAAAAGTAGAAAACCTTTATGTCATTGATTTTTATTTTAATCATTTTATTTAATCTACTTTCAGAGATTAGGATTTTTAATATTCCTGGTTTTATTAGTAGTAAGAAAAATGTTTATAAATGTAGAAGTATTTTAGTGGAGAGATTAAACATTAAACAGTACTCAAGTTATGTTTAGAAATTCTTCATGGTTGGCACTATTTGGTAATTTGTGTTTTTTCCTGTGTTATTTCCCTGTGGATCATATATGTTAATTATATTTAATTTGTTTTGTCATAGTATTTAAACCGAGGCTGCACTAGATACTTTGCTAACAAAGAAACTGACAAACAGATTTTACAGAACCGCAAAAGTCCTGAGGTATAGTAGACCTTGTTTCTTAAAATCTTTAATGTAAAAAAAAAAATTATTCCGAAAGATGTGTTATAATTTTTATTTTGGAGCCCAAGTAAGAGTTCTAACTTTTAGGCTTATACTTTTGAAAACTAAGTATTTATCTAAGTCTCTTTCCCAGTGTAATACTTTATACCTCTTGTTGGTATCTAGTGAAGTTGCAGGTTCTGGTTCTTCCTGGTTGAGCATCACTGCTCTCCTCTCATTCTGTTTTTAAGCATGAAGGTATTAAATTGCCTAAGAATCATTCTCTTCTAGCATTTTTGAAACTTAGTCTTATATCACCCACTTGAGCTTAAGTATATGTCTTTTACAATTTATTGTCTATTTCAAGGCTGAAGTGAGCTTTGATGTAGACAGTAAATAGATTAAGCATTCTTGGGAAGAAAGGCTTATAGGCTGGGTGTGGTGGCTCGTGCCTATAATCCCAGCACTTTCGGAGGCCAAGGTGGGAGGATCATTTGAGGCCAGGAGTTCGAGACCAGCCTGGGCAACGTAGTGAAACCCTGTCTTTACAAAAAATGTAAAAAAATTGCTAGGTTAGGTGGTGTATGCCTATGTAGTTCTAGCTACTTGGGAGGCTGAAGTGGGAAGATCACTTGAACCCTGGAGGTGAAGGCTACAGTGAACAATGATCATGCTGTTGTACTCCAGCCTGGGTAACAGAGTTAAAAAAAAAAAAAAAAAAAAAAAAACTAGCTGGGCGCAATGGCTCACACCTGTAATCCCAGCAGTTGGGAGGCTGAGGCAGGTGCATCATTTGAGGTTAGAAGTTTGAGACCAGCTTGGCCAACATGGTGAGACCCTGTCTCGACTAAAAAAAAAAAACAAAAATTAGCCAAATATGGTGGTATGTGTCTGTAATCCTAGCTACTTGGGAGGCTGAGCAGGAGAATCGCTTGAACCCAGAAGATGGAGGCTGCAGTAAGTGGAGATTGCGCCACTGTACTCCAGCCTGGGCGACAGAGCAAGATTTCATCTAAAAAAAAAAAAAAAAAAAGAAGCTTATATATTATTATAGTTCTGTTTAAAACATGATATTTATGTAATATATGAAAAATTTTGTATATTGGTTTCAATGAATTATCTTTCTAAGAGTAATTAGATATAATTATACCATTATTATTTTTAAAACATTAAGTTCTAAATCTAAAAATTTACAACCCTTTATAAATTTTAATATGCAGTGTTTAATAAGTGATACTAAGTTGCATGTATTCCAGGGGCTTAAATTATGAAATACTATGTAATGATTTATGATACCTACTGGTTAATATTACCATTATAAATTTTATTAAAAATTCAAGTTGAGTAATCAGACGAGTTTTTATAATAGTTTTTAGTGCTTCTATATTTGTAAGCCCAATATTTTTGACTCCTCTTAAAATGGATTAGATGATTTATGTCTTTAGGATATTTATATAAAAGAACAGAAAGCAAATAAAATGTTTCATTACTTCAAATTCTGAGCAGACAAGCCTACAGTAAATTTTTCTTTAATTTGATATTTTATATATCATTATAGATACAAAATCTGAATTATAAACTATAAATTTTGTTAAAATCATGGTTGGTACTTTAAGAAGGAACATTAATATTTATTACATTGTCTTTCTTTGTCTTGATAAGACTGTGTTTTTCTGAGATACCAAAATATAGAAGTTGTATTCTTTTCACTAAGATAATGGAGACATTTCTTAGTGGGACATTGCAGGAGTTCTGAAGAGGGGAAAAAAAAAGATATAAATTTGATCATTTGCCATGGAAAAAATGGAGTAGAGAGGAAAGAAAACCAGAGTTTACCCCCTAAAGAGTAGTGTGTACTCTCGAAAGAATAAAATTGCCCTCTTATTCTAGAGTCATTATACTCTGTTAGAAATCTTATTTACATTGATTGAGTGTGTGTTTATGCATATAGGTAAATAATGGATTAATATGTTTAAATTACTTTTTATGTCTTCTTTATCAGGAGGATGAGGTGATCATTTTGACTAATTAAACCCTTTGCCCAATTCCGTCTGAATGTCTTTAGGTTGTGTGTAATTTTTAGAAAAATGCAGTATTTTTAGTCTGCCATACAGCAAATATGTTCTTTAACTTTTGATTAGAAACAGTTTTTAAATGAAGCAATCCTTCAATTGCAAGACTAAAAATTCTGCATGATGTGTGTTTTCTGCTGAACAGTTTTGGCTGCATGTGACTGTTTCCTTGGCTTATTTTAAGAACAAAATTGAATTTTATTGTCTTAGATATTTTCCAGAATTGTTACACCTTCATAATTGAACATTTTAAATAATTTTGTAGAAAGACAATTACAGCTTGAGCTGGGAATCATTTGCTTATTGGGAGGAAAAGATATCCATTTCCTGGCCTGGAGGCATCTTTAATGACCAGTTAATCATGATCCTGTTACTTAATGTTTAACATATATTCTCAAGTTCTGGAAAATTTCTAGTACAATCTTCTTGTGTCCAGTAACTTTTATGTTTCTCCAGACCTGACTTTCTTCTTTATTTCTTCTAAGTTAGTATAGAATCTAACAAATGAGTACGTTACATGCAAGTTCCTTTAGGAGAGAAAACAAATTTTCTCTTCATTTTTTCTAAAATATTTTAAGTCATTGCATAAATTATTAGAGTAAGCATAATGCTTACTAATATCCTTTACCTTATATATATGCATATAAAAAGGTTTAAAAAAGAATTCTCAGACATGAAAATTCTATCAGCCTGTCCACTATTTACTACTACTTAATATTGGTACAGATGGTAGCATTTAACCTAAAGGAATGTCATACTAATTGTCACATTTAAATTTTTCATTGCACTATTTAACCTACTTTTTCTTCCTTTTTTAATTGACAAGAATAATATATATTTATACAGTACATTGAAGTACAATGTAATGTTTGATACATGTATACATTGTAGAATAATTAAATGAATATATTTATCATGACCTCATTTAAAAAAATCTGTAGACATTGATTCATTTCAACTATTGATATTCCCTTTTTTTAACTCAATTTATATCTTTTTCTAATGTCCTAGGATTATAATGCTTTAGAGTGAAAATCGTAATTTAATTGAAAAACATCTAATTTTATTCTTTTAATTGAAATTTTTACTGATAAGTATAGAGTCACATGTAGTAAATAGTGAAATAGAATAGAGAGATCCTGTGTATACTTTTCCTGGCCATTTAGTTTTTGAATGTTAGAATAGTAAAGATTTTCTCATTGACAGATTTTATTTTTGCATGTTATATAGTACATAAATTGACCTGGTGTAGTAGTTTTAGTCTACTTAAATAATGTAATGATCAGTTAATTGGTGTCTTCTTGTTTTGTAGTATGTTAAAGCAGGTTCTTTGAAAGATCCTTTGTTAGATGACCATGGTGATTTTATTAGAATGTGCACAGCTATGAAAAAAATTGGTTTGGATGATGAAGAAAAGCTTGATCTCTTCCGGGTAGTAGCTGGCGTCCTGCACCTTGGAAATATTGATTTTGAGGAAGCTGGCAGCACTTCAGGTTTGCTTTTCATATGTTTAAGAGGAAAAAAAACTAAATAGAATTTCTGTTATTTCTTTGTCATATGAAAATTGACTGTTTATGTGCAGCTTGCTTAAAAACTTTAAGAAATATCTAAAATACACTGGGTTAAATGTTGAATCTGCCAAATGTAGAATGTTTCATTATCAGTCATTCTGAGCTCTGTTTTGAACAAATCAGTGATATTGCTTAGTTATAAACCTCTAATTTTTCAAGGTTAAATAACTATTTCATCCTAATAAATTTAAGGTAATTTTTAGTTAAATTTTCCAGTTGATTAATTTACACTTTTCCAATAGGTGAGGAGATTAATTCTGTATAATTTATTAAGGCATTTTTGAAAATTTTCAAGATCATTGGATGAATTAATTAGGATAATTTAATATATAGCAGCCCATGTACTTTATTAGTAAGAAATGAAAATAAATTAAAATTTTAATCTTATGCAGATTGAAAACAGTATTTAAATGCATGGCAAAAGCAACTCTTCAACTCCAGTGTTTCAGTCTGTACATAAATAGTAGAACTTTGCATAGTTCTAAATTTGATCCACAAATACAGGGAATGTCAAACTGAACCGTGGCCCAAATTTAGCCCACTGCCTGTTTTTATAAGTAAAATTTGATTGGAACATTGCCACACCCAATTATTTATGTATGGTCTATACCAGCTTTTGTGCTAGTGTCAGAGTTGGGTAGTTGCAGCAAAGACTGTATGTCTAGTAAAGCCTAAAATATTTACTGCCTGGCACTTAGAGAAAAAGATGGTCAATCCCTATATTAAGACATTAGTAGGATCTTATACCAAGGATGAGTTAGGGAAAACCTGCAGCACCATTTAATGTATTAGTCAATAATGGGCTTTGGTGTTAGATCCCAGAGGCTCTCTGAGCCTTGGTGTCTTCAGTTGCAAAATGAAATAATCCTCTTGAAAAGGAGAAGAACTTTTAGAGTACAATCAGTACCTAGCAATAGTGTGTGTATGGGGAAGGAGTGTAAGAAGACAGGAAAAAAGAACATTAAAAAAAGTGTTATGTGCAAGACCCTTCTCATTCTCTATTTCATCATAAACATCATAATTTTAGTCTGTACAACATAAATATAATGAGGTAGGGGATATTATCTCCATTTTACAGAAGTGGAACCTGTGTCAAAGTGATGCGTGTGGTTATTGATGAAGTTGTAGATGTGAGAGCTGGTTCTACTCAGGCCTAACTCAGAGGCTTGTGGTAATTGTCCCTCCTTTCTCCCAGGCTACTGAAATTTGTGATCTGTGAATGAGCAGACTAAAACAGACATCTTAATGATTTTCAGATGTAATGTTCTGCAATGCTGTGAAATCAATAAGTGAGATGCAACATAACATAGTGGATGGGAGCACGTGCTCCTGATCCAGATGCTTCACCACATACTATCTGTATGACCTTAGGCAGGGAACTTAGCCTTTTCATATCTCAGTTTCCTCACTGAAAATAGTAATAGTCCCTACCTCATGTTGTAAAGAGGAATACATTAGTTAAATATTTGTAAAATGATTTGAATACTTGTGTCTGGCACATAGTAAGTCTGGCACTGTAAGTGTTTTAAATGAGGAAGTGTGATTAAAATATAGATTGCTCCCAATTTAAAATGAAAAAAATTCAAGCAAAATTTGATATGTTCTTAATATGCATTAAAATTTTTTTTTTTTTTTGAAGGATTGGAAAATTTGTTTTGAAAATATAATGAATGTTAGCATACATTTCATTTTCTCTCTCGCATTGTTATACCAAGGGAGAATGTGTGGGAGATTCTAACACACAAAAAAATCTTTACAATAATTAATGCACACTTTAGAAATGTTGTTAGAAGTGAAGAATGTCATCTTCACAGCTCTTTATTACCCTGTGGTAGAAGATGCAGATGTATAGAATATTATAAATGCTGCATGATGCAGTTAGTAGAAGAGTATGAAATGCCCAAAAGGTACTGCTATTTGCATTGTCTCTTATTTTTCTTCTTTAACTTTCTTTTGTCGAAGGGAAAGTGAACAGAAATCAAGGAAGATTGGAAAGAGGCAGGGAATCAATAGGATCAATAAATGATTAAATTAATTATTTTAAAAGCGAATATTTTATTTGTCTCCATCCTTCCTATGACTCTTCG
Organism: Sapajus apella; assembly: GCF_009761245.1. NCBI lineage: Eukaryota > Metazoa > Chordata > Mammalia > Primates > Cebidae > Sapajus > Sapajus apella. The sequence goes on along the minus strand of NW_022436946.1, from coordinate 72,667,853 downwards.
TACAGATCCAAATGGTTTCTTTCTAATTAGAAGTGATTTCTTTTTTCCCTAGGGAGCTTGATTTGGCATGTCTTAGCTATTTGAAAAAAACTTAGTTTTGGCGGGGCATAGTGGCTCATGCCTGTTATCCCAGCATGTTGGGAGGCTGAGGTGGGAGGATTCACACACACACACACACACACACACACACACACACACACACTCTCTCTCTCTCTCTCTCTCTCTCTCTCTCTCTCTCTCTCTCTCTC
>NW_022436946.1:72655333-72667595 GCF_009761245.1 Sapajus apella | reverse complement strand
CTCTCTCTCTCTCTCTCTCTCTCTCTCTCTCTCTCTCTCTCTCTCTCTCTTAGCTGGGCATGGGTGGTGCATGCTGGAAATGCCTGGGAGGTTGAAGCTGCAGTGAGCCATGATTGCACCACTATACTCCAGCCTGAGCAACAGAGTGAGACCCTGTCTCCAAAAAATTTGGTATTTTTATAATTATTCTACTGAAAGATTATTCTCCAATAAGCACTTAGAGGACTCTTAACTGTCATAAAGAAGTTTTTTGCATAATGACAATGCAGAAAACACTTATTGGGACTGCCTATGTTATTTAAATTCCACATAACAAATAAAATGTTAGTATAACAACAGACTTTTAAAATGTTTGAAGAATTTCTTTTTTGGAAAGAAGTGATATGAAACTTTACATTATTTTATAGGTATTTTTCCTTTTAAGACTTATTAAAAAGCCTTTTTGTTTTTTTTAAGTCTTAGCCTTACATACTTTTTGGAGATGTGTAAGAAACTGCAAAATAGCAAAAAAGAAATATTTAAATGAATTATTTGATGTTCAGTTTTTTGATAGTTACATAATTTTAGGCAATGTGTATATGTATAGAATCTACACATGAGTAATAAGCACATTTTCATAGTGTGGGACATTCAGTATATTCTCAAAGTATCTCTTTTCTCTTTTTGGTAGGCGCTTTATTGAGATCTAATTAATACACCATACAGTTCATGCATTGGAAGTGTACATTTCAGTGGTTTTTAGTATTTTCAGAGTTGGGCAACCATCACCATAGTTTTAGAACATTTTCGTCACCCTGCAAAGAAACCCCATACCCATTAGCAGTCACTCCTCATTGCCCATTTCTCTCAACCTTAGGTAACCACTAATCTACTTCCTGTGTCTATAAATTTACCTATACTGGGCATTTCATATAAACGTAATCATATAATCTTTTTTTTTTCGATTGCCTTCTTTCACTTAGCATAATGTTTTCAAGGTTAATCCATGTTGTAGTATTTAGCAGTACTTCCTTTTATTTTTATTGACAAATAATATTTCATTGTATGTATATATTACATTTTTTTTACCCATTCATCAGTTTCTGGACATTTGGGTTGTTTCCATTTCTTGGCTCTTATGCTGCTGAGAACATTTGTGTACAAATTTGTGTTTGGATGTGTTCTTATTTTCCTTGAGTAAATGCCTGGGAGTGGAATTGCTGAATCACATGGTAAACTCTGTTTGACCTTTTGAGAACTGTCAGACTTTTTCAAAGTAGCTATTCCACTTCACAGTAGATACTTCCATCAACAGTGTATGAGGGTTTCAGTTTCTTCATATCCTCACCAGTACTATCTGTATGCGTACAGCAATCATAGTGGGTGTGAAGTGTTATTTCTTTGTGGTTTTTATTTGCATTTTTTTGATGGGTCAAGATGTTGAGCATCTTTCTGTGTGCCCACTGACCATTTGTATATCTTTTTTGGAGAAGTGTCTGTTGAGTTTCTTTGCCCATTTGTTAATTGGGTTGTCTTTTTATTACCAAGTTGTAAGAGTTTTAAAAATATGTTCTAGGGGGCTGGGCGCGGTGGCTCAAGCCTGTAATCCCAGCACTTTGGGAGGCCGAGGCGGGTGGATCACGAGGTCAAGAGATCGAGACCATCCTGGTCAACATGGTGAAACCCCGTCTCTACTAAAAATACAAAAAATTAGCTGGGCATGGTGGTGCGTGCCTGTAATCCCAGCTACTCAGGAGGCTGAGGCAGGAGAATTGCTTGAACCCAGGAGGTGGAGGTTGCGGTGAGCCGAGATCGCGCCATTGCACTCCAGCCTGGGTAACAAGAGCGAGACTGCGTCTCAAAAAAAAAAAAAAATATGTTCTAGGTACAAGTTGTTTGTCAGATACATAATTTGCAAATATTTTCTCCCATTCCATTTGTTATATTTTTACTAATTTGTTATTGTTCCTTGAAACTCAAGCTCTTATTTCAGTGAAGCCTAATTTATCTGTTTTTTTTATTTTATTCCTTGTGATTTTGTTATTGTATCAAAGAAATGAACATTTACACTATGATCATAAAGATTTATGCTTATGTTTTCGTCTAAGAGTTTAATAGTGTTAGCTCTTACATTTAAGTCTTTCATTCCATTTTGAATTAATCTTTGTGTAAGATGTGAGGAAGGGGTCCAACTTCGTTCTTTTGCATGTGGACATTCAGTTGTTCCAGTACTTTTATTGAAGAAGCTGTTCTTTTCTCAATGAATTGTCCCAACAGCATCTTATTATAAAACGGTCTCATTTTTCACATTTTTTTCTCATATATATTCTGAGATTGGTCTGTTAAGTAGTTTATGAATTTGTCATAAAATTCCCATGATTTTCACATATTCTTTGTGGTTTTTAAGTTAGGTAGCCTTAGAATATATCATTTATTAATATTAATCTTTGAAAATATTTGTAAAATGTTATTTTTAAATATTATAATACAAGTAAATAAATAGAAAAAATAGTTAATCTTTATCTAGTACTTTCTTTGTACCAGGCACTATTCCAAGCACTTCACATATGTAACCTTATTATCTTCATAACCATAAGAGGTAGGTAAAGTTACTATCTCAGGTTTATGGACAAGGAAACTGAGCACAGAGAGAATAAGTAACTTATTCAAGGTCACATAGTTAGTACTTGCAGAGCCTGATTATCTCTGAGACTAAAGCACTGTCTTTCTTTATAATACTTTTAAAAACAGTCTTTATAAGTCGAAATCTGCAGTTATTATGTACTAAGGCAAAAATGACCTGCCTGGCGCCATCTGCTGCAATATATCTTTTACTCGCATGCCCCTTACACAAGCACACAGAAAATAAAGTGGCATATGTGCAGGTTAGATGTGCTAACGGCAGATTTCTCAAAATACCCACATGGGTCAAGACCTAGCTACATTGCTTTTTTTTTTTTTTTTGGCTATTCTCTGTTCTGCAGTGTAAAGATGCTACTGAAATTGGCTGGGCATGGTGGCTCATGTCTGTAATCCCAGTACTTTGGGAGGCCGAGGCAGGTGGATCACCTGAGGTCAGGCGTTCAAGACCAGCCTGGTCAGCATGGTGAAACCCTGTTTCTATAACAACAACAAAAAAGAAAATGTCAAAAAGGCTTGCAGATACCCCTAAGGGTAATAAGCAGAAGAGGAAGCATTTGTATTGATCTCTAGAACAGAAAGTCAAGCTGTTGGAGAAACTAGACAGTGGTTTATATGTATATTACATCTTATTATTAATGTGCATATGAAACATAAATGAATTTTATGTTTAGAATTGGGCTCATTGCTCATTGTGTATATGCAGATTTTCCAAAATTGGAAAAAATCTAAAATCTGAAACACTTTTGGTCACATTTCTGATAAGGGATACTCAACTTGTGCAAGTAATGGTAATTGTCTCTTCACTCTCTCCCTCCAACCCCAAGCAACATGAGTACATGCTTATTACATATATGCATAAACACACCCATAGACAGACAGGTGCATCCAAATTGATGTATTAAGGTGCCTTACAGCGTTTGCATTAAAATTACTCCTTGAAATTTCTTGGAGTCATATGAAGTTTAATGATGAGATGCTACATTTCTCTAAAGAGTTAATACATTAAAAAATATTATAATGTATCATTAGTGTAGTTTGCTTACATGGTCGTAAAAAATGAAACAGTGGCAGTTTAATATTGATGTGCTTAAAGGGTTATACCATGAATTTCCCCAAAAGAGGGTCTTCTTTTGAGCTTAGCAGTATGGGTGTTTGAAAAGTATGGTGTAAAATGAGGTGGATTTAAGAGTTACAAATAAGTTGCCTATTCTGTAGTTTTATGTAAGTGAAGTATAATTCTAAGAAATGGGTCTTGAAAATCTGGTTTATATAATACTTACTTAGAAATTTCAATTAAAATATATTTCCATTAGGTGGTTGTAATCTGAAGAATAAATCTGCTCAGTCTTTGGAATATTGTGCTGAATTGCTGGGTTTGGACCAAGATGATCTTCGAGTAAGTTTGACCACAAGAGTCATGCTAACAACAGCAGGGGGCACCAAAGGAACAGTTATAAAGTAAGTTCCTTAACTAATTGCTCTGCAAAAATTTTGCCTTGCAGTTTGTCAAGGAAAAATCTTTTTCTGAGAACACTGAAATTTAAAGTTGATCTTTATACACAATTCATTCTTTTCATTATGCTCTAAAGCCTGTGCTTGATAAATCAAAATTCTGTGTACCTCAGTGTAGTAATCCACCATATAAATAAATGGAGTTTGACATAGCTCTTAAAGTTGTTCCTTGCTGATATTTGGAATTTATAAGGTAAGAGAGAGGTATACTTTTATACAGCTATGCAAATACAAGCTGATGATATATATAAATCAATATGTGGCAGTTTTAGGCAACAGATCATTTTTTAATTTTTCATGCATATAATATGTACTAAAACTTCTATTAAGCAGAACTCACTTTAGCAAAGTACTCAGCAAATGACACTTTCTTTATGTTTAGGATTCTTTATTTGGAAGAAATTAAAAATGGCAAGAAATAAGGGCTTGACCAAGATTTTAAAAATCAGCAACCAAGAACTTCTAGATTGTACCTGGATGTTTGTGCACTTTTGTCTCCATGTCCTATATTTTATGTAGTTTTGGTTTTGGTACTGTAGAATAAAATTGACATTCATCCTTGTCATTCTGAGGCACTGCAGGATCTTCATTTGTGGAAGGAAAAAGTCAGATGAGCTCTAGTGACATACTTCAGAAAAGTTTTCAACAAATTGAAACAAGCAGGATTTTTTTTGAAAAAAGCTTTTAGTCTCTCAGAAAATTTGCTACCTTTTATTCTTTGGACAGTTTTAGCCAGGTGTGCTTAGCCTGATTCTTTGCTAAGCAAATTCAAAATTGTTCTTATGATAAAGAAAAACACTGGAAGACATTTGTAGAGCAGCACCTTACAGCCTGCAGTTACTTGGTTCTTTAGAGCTGTCTCTGGGGCCCAAAGGAAAGCCTATGAATGTGTAGCTGTTGCTGCCTCCATTTTCCCATTTTCTCCTTTGTTCCAAAGCAGTTTGTTGTTGTTGTTGTCATTTCCTTCTTTCAATCAATGCCATTCCAGAATCCAAATCAACTCTTTTATGTGTTCTATGTATAGGGTGTCCACATGAAATTCACTTTAAGAAAGGGTTTCACTGCAGAAACTGTTTAGAGAGGCTCAATTATCAGGCTGACCTGAGTGACTTATAAGTCTATTTCCAAATTTGACATTTTTTTTTCTGGGTGCTCTCTTGGTACCCCATGCTTATCTTTAAGTGGCATTTAGCATGGTATTTGGAAATTCTCTTCTGTGCCAGTCTCTCTTCATCAGACTATAGTTTTCTTGAGGTCAATGGCTGTGTGTCTGTATCTGCCACATTTAATACTCTTATACAATACAGTTAGTTTTATTAAATAGTAGAATTGGACAGTTCAGATTTTAAGATGCAAACATTTTATCCTAAACAATGTAAAGTTACCAAACTTTAAAGTTATACTGAATTAAATACTCTTTCCTTTGCATTTAAGGAAAGTCAAAAGGAAGGTTATTCCTTTAATAATTTTTAATGTATTCAGCTTGTTAAATTAGGGTCAAAATGATTTTTTAAGCCTCATTTTTTTAACCCAATAATAGACTTTTGATCTAATTTTAGGTAATTTTGTTAGTTCTCTTGTAGCAGTTTTCTACCTAGCCCCATTTATCTGTACCAATTCTCACATGACTCTTGATAACTATTTATTTTGTTCTTCACAGTGGGTATGTTTAGGTAAACTCTTACTGTGGCATCATTTTCACACATGGTATCTTAAAGAATTTTCACTGGTATAGTTTTCTTTTGTAGGGTACCTCTGAAAGTGGAGCAAGCAAACAATGCTCGTGATGCCTTGGCAAAGACGGTGTATAGCCATCTTTTTGATCATGTGGTAAACAGAGTAAATCAGTGTTTTCCTTTTGAAACATCATCCTATTTTATTGGAGTTCTAGATATTGCTGGTTTTGGTAAGTAGGTTTCTTTTGTGAATATATATTCGTTTCATATTTTTTCACACGTTAGGATTTATTCTTAAACCTTTTCTCCTTTGTAACGCATTTTACTTGGTGTATGTGTAATTATATGTCCACACTCAGATTTCATCGTATGACTTAGGTAGGGAGCTGACTCTTTAAAGAGAAGAGAAAAGACTCGTGGGGATTAGTTTTGATGATACATTCTAAAATTAAAACATTGATTGAAATTGCTGTAGTTAAGGATATCTCTGTACTCTAAAAGGAAGACAGCTGAATAAAGGTAAACCCTTGTGTGCTATTAATAAAGATAATACATTCACTAACTAAATAAAAAAAAGATAAAGTCAGTAAAACCATTGACTAATTTGCTAATTTGTAGAGCTGGGGATAGGTTGACCTAACTTATAGGACAACCTCATTACTATGTGTAGAAATTCATTGCTGTTGTTGTCAGCAGGTAGTTATTTCCAGTGAATTTTCCATCAAATGAATAAGGTATCAGGATAAGTAATTGAGAACAACTGTAGAGCAGTTCAACCAGAAATGAAATGGGTTACCAGGATGTGAATTCTGCTTTGCTCTGAATGACAAAAATAAAAAATCTTGAAGTATAAATCTAATAGGTTTTGTATTGGGCGTTATTGATGTGGGCATTTTTCTGGCTGTGAAGGAGTAGTGTCTTCTCTGTGGTTGGTTTGTTTTTGCCAAAGGAATGTATGAATGTTTACATTTGGGGAGGGATGGAGTTTTGCTTTTGATGTAATACATATTTTAAACTTTATAATTCTCTACCTTTTGTTCAAAAGGTAGAGAAATAGCCATCACTGACTTAAGATTTCATAATCCAGAGTTTTTTTTCTTTTACTATACTAGTTTTAGCATAGCATACACATACAAAGGATTATAAAATTGTAAAGCCAAGTGTATTTTAGACATCATGTAATTTAATCTTTTAATTTTAGAAATGTATTATTAGTATCCACAGCATTTTTGATAAGTAATTTTACAGATTATACAGAAAAAAAAATCTTCTAAAGCACTTGTATTTTAAGTCATTTTTTTGAGCTTAACTTAGATTGCTTTAATACCTGTGCTTTAAAAAATGTTGGCTGGGTGCAGTGGCTCATGCCACTTTGGGAGATCACTTGAGGTCAGGAGTTTGAGACCAGCCTGGCTAACATGGTGAAACCCTGTCTCTACTAAATATACAAAAATTAGGTGGATGTGGTGGCAGATACATGTAATTCCAGCTATTCGGGAGGCAGAGGCACAAGAATCACTTGACCTGGAAGGGAAAATTGCAGTGAACTGAGATGGTGCCACTGTACTCCAGTCTGGGTGACAGGGAAACTGTCTCAAAAATAAATAAATAAATAAAATAAAAAATTGTTACAAGTGGCTTACATTTTATATATTTTAGTACACAAGATTTGTCTCATTTGACAAACAACTTATTTGTCAATTGAAGCAAGGCATTTTTAATACTTAATTTTAATGCCTAAAAAGTTTTATCTTGAAATGAGTACATTTGGGAAATATAGAACAACAACAACAAAATATATATATATGTTAAATATATGTATATACAAGTATACTTTGATGTAATAAGTATTTTAAACTTTATAATTCTCTACCTTTTGTTCAAAGGTAGAGAACTAGCCATCACTGTTTATATTTATATATTTATATATAAACATACATATGTTTATACATATATATTTAACCTAATTTTAAATTAGGCCATTATTGCAATTACAGTTTAGTCTATGATACATTTATATGAAGTTGATCTCATAATGACTCTTGGTTCTGGTTTTATATTTTCAGAGTACTTTGAGCATAACAGTTTTGAACAATTTTGCATCAACTATTGCAATGAAAAACTTCAACAATTTTTTAATGAAAGGATTCTGAAGGAGGTAATTGCCATTATAACTTAAATTTAAAATCTGCATTAAGCTATTTTAAATTTCAAGGAAGAGATATGCTGCAGTTACCCTGATTGGTGGGGATGGCTGATGTATAACGGAAGGTGGTTCAGGGAATCTGGGAAGCCCAGCAGAGGCCCTGGGGCTCAGGCATGTTAGAAGTGTTAATAGTTCAACTGAAGTTTAGGGACCCAATAAAACTCTTTCAGAAGCGAACATCTACTTTTACTAGTGACTTTTAATAGACTCGAAGCTCCCTTTGTTTCTTTTTATGATTTTGTTGTCTCTATTTCTTTTCTTTTTTTCTTTTTAGACGGAGTTTCGCTCAGTTGCCCAGGCTGGAGTGCAGTGGTGTAATCTCAGCTCACTGCAGCCTCCATCTCCTGGCTTCAAGCGATTTTCTTGCCTCAGCCTTCCCAGTAGCTGGGACCACAGGCACGCACCACTGTGGCTGGCTAATTTTTATACTTTTAGTAGAGATGGGTTTCACGATGTTGGCCAGGCCGGTCTTAAACTCGTTGCCTTAGGTGATTACCCTCCTTGGCCTCTCAAAGTGCTGGGATTACAGGCGTGAGCCACGGCACCCAACCGCACCTCTCTCAGGTCTCTCTGCTTCTGCCTACTCTGCTGCCTGCTCACCTTTTCTCTCTCTCTGTCTGGCAGCAAAGCCGCCAAGTCAGGAGATTTGATGCAGCCATTGTCCTGGAGTGCCTCTGGGCAGTACTTTCCTTGTCATGCCCCCTTGTGGACTGTCAGCTGCCTGTACAGCTAGTGCTTGACTTAACGACCACGATTGGGACCGGCAGAGCGGTCGTAACATGATTTGGTCGTAAGTTGAGTATGTACAGTTGAAATGGTGCACGCAGAGGTGGTAGTGCTGCCGGAAGCTGATCCGCACTGTCATACGCCCACCTGGGCAACGTTTGCGCTGCCAGACGCGGAGCAGTCGTGGCCAGTGATTGTGGTCGTAAAGTCGAATGGTCGTAAGCTGCATAGGTCGTAAGTCGATCAATACCTGGGCTGAAATGTGCAGTAATTTATTCCTATCCCATCTGTCTTTTTCCACATTTTTACTGTGTTTATGTTTTTATGGACTTCCCAGCACATTCTAGTTTTGGTACATTTTACTTACATGATATAGTTAAATGAATTCTGGCATAAACAAAAGGTAAAATAAGTACTTACCAGTAAGGTAATTTCTCTGAAGAGTTTTATCCAATCATACTAGTTCTATTACCATGTGAAGTTTTACCTGAATGCCTCTAATTTAACATAAGCTAATGCTTCCCTTCTACACCAACCTACCAAAAAACTTTATTGAGAAACTGTATAATGAATATTCTTTAAAATAAATGTGAATTTCAAATTGAGATGTGTTAAAGTGGACAGTGCCTTCTAGAATGTTAGAAATCTTTTCTAGTATCTCTCATGGGAGGAAATGTTTAAACTTTCAGGAAACAGTGTTAAAACATATTTACTTAAGCTCATTGCATAGTTTACGCATCTATGATAAAACCCCTTTAAAAAATTTAAGAAGATAGAAGACTTATATTTGAGGACTCAACTTTGATCATGTATTGTTCTTCTAAATTAAACTAACTTTCCCCAAGTGATGTGTGCCTCATATATATTATATATGAGGAATTAGAGCCCATTTGCAGTTAGTTGTTATTTCCTTGCTTTTAGTAACTGTCTGCTAATGTCCAAAATCTGTTATGTCTTTGGAAAACCATTTAAGGCTATACCAGTTTGTATAAACCTTTGCATTCTAATTAATAAATGTCATGTTCAGAAACAGCACAAAATTCATTTCATTATTGCTCAGTATTTCCATGTCTATGATTATAATTATTTTATTTTTAGGAACAAGAACTCTATCAAAAAGAAGGTTTAGGTGTTAATGAAGTACATTATGTGGATAATCAGGACTGTATAGGTATGTGTTTATTAACTGCACCTTTGAAAACTATGGGAAGACGGAGGGTGTTTACTAGTGATTTTTCCATGCTTTGTAATTGACATTACTTGTTATAGGACTTGAAACTGGTATTTGAGAGAAGGTTACGTACTTCTGTATTACTGCTTGGAAGTTATTTTTTCCTACCAAGTCATCAAATATATCTTTGTTGGAAGTTTTCTATAATCTCTTCTATTTTTTTTGAAGAATGTTTTCCTACATAAATAGTTAAAATGTAAATTGGTTAAGAGGGAAACTTCATTGCCTAGTCAGCAAAGAGATTTATCGTTCACCTGTGGAAGTCCGTAGTTCGGCCAGACCCCAGGCAAGTTTGTCAGGGTTTGCCCTGCTTTTCTGTGATTCTCCTGGTTCTGCTGACCTCTGTGCATTGACAGCACCCTCCAACTGGTTGTGACTTGGCTTCATGTGTCACAGCCAGATAATACTGTGCAGCAGGAGAATAGAGGCTCTGCTTTCATTTTAATGGTAAAGAAACCTTTCCCTGTAGCGCCCCAGCCAGCTTTCAGTCAATAATTCTTATATATTGTATTCAAGCAGTTTACATTTTATAGTTAGTTTGGACAGGCAGGAAATTCAAACTATGAATAGAAGGAATGTAAAAATGTGTTGTTACTGACAGATTTTGTTTGAAAGCATTTACATCAGTTTCTAAAAGTATTATTAAAAAGCCGTGCATGCAGAAGTTTCTTTAGTTTTACTTTACTTGGAATATAGGTATCATTTGGAAAAGGAGAAATTTCCATTTTCTTATTCTCTTTTCCTGGTTTACAAATGGAATGGTTATTATAATCAGTTGCTTTCTTAGTAGTTTTTCTAAAATCTATATTAGATACATGCTGTTACTTTTTACTAAATGACCAGATTTGAAATAAAAATCTGTCTGTTCTCTATAACTTTTGAGAGAACACATATAGAATCATGTGCTGTGTTGTTTCTGATCAGTCCTTGAAATCTGTGATCAGTGAATTGTTAACATGCCTTTAAAGTGTTATGTTTTTACACTATTGTGAGTGTTTTCATTTTTTGAAATAGATTTAATTGAAGCCAAATTAGTGGGAATACTGGATATTTTGGATGAAGAAAATCGCCTTCCCCAGCCAAGTGATCAACACTTTACATCTGCAGTTCACCAAAAGCACAAGGATCATTTCCGACTCACTGTGAGTTTGGGATTCTGAAATTGAGACTCCAGTGGGATGAGACATTGTTAAAAAGATGCATTAGCTATTAGATATTATTAGAGAATTAGAATAAAAATTATGGAGGATGTAGAGCAACTATATTATATCCAGCACAGTACATTCCTTAGATGGGTATTTAATTTATATTTGATTTTTATGTAATCAAGGGACCTTTTCTCTGATGAAAAGTACAATTCACCTGTCTGATATGTACGGTGTGCCTGTAGGCTGAATTACTAGGGAGACTGAGGTAGGAAGATAGCTTGAACCTGGGAGTTGAGGCTACAGTGAGTTGTTAGCACGCCACTGCACTCCAGCCTCGGCAGCAGAGCAAAATCCTGTGTCAAAAATTAAAAGCACAGTGAGAATGACTTGCTGCCTTCATGGTCTCCCTTCTGAGCTAAGTGGCTCTCAGTTGCTTTGTTTGGTGTCATGTGATCTTGATCACATTCTAGGAATTGGCAGTTAGAGTCACAAGCCTCCATCTGTGTGCTCATTTGTAAGACCAGCAGTGAAGATTGTGGCTTAGAACTCTTGATTGGTGCAGGCAATACATATTAGATAATGATTAGCCCATTCATTTTGATCCTCTTTCCTAGGGAGTTTTGAGTGGAAAATATACTCAGATAGGGAAATTGAATCTGAAGCAATAGAGAGATTAGGTGGAGCAAAGCAGACACAGACAGTAGTAGAAATAAATGAGAGGTGCATTCTTTTTTTTTTTTTCCCCATTTATTTTATTGCATTTTAGGTTTTGGGGTACATGTGAAGAACATGCAAAATTGTTGCATAGGAGCACACGTGGCAGTGTGATTTGCTGCCTTCCTCCCCATCACCTACATCTGTCATTTCTCCCCTTGCTATCTCTCCCCAGCTCCCCACCCCTCACCATCCCTCCCCTATTTCCCCCCAACTGACCCCAGTGTGTAGTGCTCCCCTCCCTGTGTCCATGTGTTCTCATTGTTCAACACCCACCTATGAGTGAGAACATGCGGTGTTTGATCTTCTGCTCTTCTGTCAGTTTGCTGAGAATGATGGTTTCCAGGTTCATCCATGTCCCTACAAAGGACCCAAACTCGTCGTTTTTGATGGCTGCATAATATTCCATGGTGTATATGTGCCACAT
>NW_022436946.1:72648257-72650333 GCF_009761245.1 Sapajus apella | reverse complement strand
CTTTGTATGTGTAGAGCCTCTTTCAGGAGCTCTTGTAGAGCTGGCCTTGTGGTGACGAAATCTCTGAGTACTTGCATGTTCCCAAAGGATTTTATTTTTCCTTCACTTATGAAGCTTAGTTTGGCTGGATAGGAGATTCTGGGTTGAAAGTTCTTTTCTTTAAGGATGTTGAATATTGGCCCCCACTCTCTTCTGGCTTGTAGGGTTTCTGCTGAGAGATCTGCTGTGAGTCTGATGGGCTTCCCTTTGTGGGTAACCCGACCTTTCTCTCTGGCTGCCCTTAGTATTTTCTCCTTCATTTCAACCCTGGTGAATCTGACGATTATGTGCCTTGGGGTTGCTCTTCTTGACGAATATCTTTGTGGTGTTCTCTGTATTTCCTGGACTTGAATGTTTGCCTGCTTTGCTAGGTTGGGGAAGTTTTCCTGGATAATATCCTGAAGAGTATTTTCCAGCTTGGATTCATTCTCTTCGTCGCATTCAGGTACGCCTATCAAACGTAGATTAGGTCTTTTCACATAGTCCCACATTTCTTGGAGACTTTGTTCATTCCTTTTTACCCTTTTTTCTCCAGTCTTGCCTTCCCGTTTTATTTCATTGAGTTGATCTTCGACCTCTGATATCCTTTCTTCTGCTTGGTCAATTCGGCTGTTGATACTTGTGCATACTTCACGAAGTTCTCGTGTTGCGTTTTTCAGCTCCATCAATTCACTTATATTCCTCTCTATTTTGTCCATTCTCGTTAGCATTTCGTGAAATCTTTTCTCAAGGTTCTTAGTTTCTTTGCATTTGGTTAGAACATGTTCTTTAAGTTCACAGAAGTTTCTTACTACCCACCTTCTGAAGTCTGATTCTGTCATTTCATCACACTCCTTCTCCCTCCAACCTTGTTCCCTTGCTGGTGAGGAGTTGTGATCCCTTGTAGGAGGAGAGGTGTTCTGGTTTCGGGCGTTTTCATCCTTTTTGCGCTGGTTTCTTCCCATCTTTAATGATTTATCCACCTGTCGACTTTGTAGTTGCTGGCTTTCAGATTGGGTCTCAAATCTTTCAGATTGATGTTCTGTTTGTTGATGATGAGGTTATTTTTGTTTCTTGGTTTTCTTCTGACAGTCTGGCCCCTCTGCTGTAGGTCTGCTGAGGTTCACTCCAGGCCCTGCTTGCCTGGGGTTCACCTGCAGCAGCTGCTGAACAGTAAGGCTTGTTACCAGTTTTCTTCTTCTGCTATCTTTGTCCCAGAAAGATACCCGCCTAGTGTCAGTCTGATCTCTCCTTTATGGGGTGTCTCTTTGGATATATAGGGGTCAGGGAGCTGCTTGAGGAGACGGTCTCTTCTTTATAGGAATTCAAATGGTGAGCTGTGAGCTCTGTTGTTCATTCAGAGCTGCTGGGCAAGTATGTTTAGGTCTGCTGCAGCAGAACTCAGAAACTGCTTTTTGTTCCCAGCTGCTCTATCCCAGGGATTTAGGGCTTTATTTATAAGTTTCCGTTATGCTGCCACCTCCTTTTTTTTTTTTCCTTCAGACCTGCCCTGCCCAGCAAGGAGGCAGCCTAGTCACTGTCGGCCTGTAGAGGCTTTGCTGAGCTACTGTGGGCTCCGCCCCACTGCCGAGTGAACTTCCCTGCAGTCCTGTTTATATGGGTGTAGTTAGAACTGCTTTGGTGATGGTGGCCCGCCTCTGTTGAGGCGGAGACTCTGTGCTGTGGCGGGCTGCCTCGGCAACGGCGGGCTGCATCAGCATTGGCTGACTACCTCTGTCCTGGCGGGCTGCCTCGGTAATGGCGGACGCCCCTCCCCTACAGAGCTGGACTGTCCCGGGTTCAGCTGCGTTTGCTGTGAAAGTCTCAATCCAGAGTTTCTGGTTGCTCTTCTTTTGTGGGGGTGGGACCAGCTGAGCCTGATCGCCTGGCTCCCTGCCTCGGGGCCTTTTTTAAGTTGGTGTTCCAGTCACCTGTTGAAGAGGCGCCAGGGTCTGTTTGTTTTCCCCTGCGGCCACACACTGCGCTGGCTTAAACAGCAGCACTGAGGTTTGTGGCACTTTTTTTTTTTTTTTTTTTTTTTTTGCCCTGGAATCTACT
>NW_022436946.1:72635851-72648157 GCF_009761245.1 Sapajus apella | reverse complement strand
TTTTTTTTTTTTTTTTTTTTTTTTTTTGCCCTGGAATCTACTGACCTGGTTCTCTGCTCAGTCCCCTTTTTAAGCAGACGAATGGGCGACTTCCCATGGCTCCAATTGCCAGCCAAAAGGGTGCCGGACCGGTGTGTTTCGTACGGAGAACCGCTGCTCCGGGGCGCCGCCGACAAAGCAGCCGCGCGGGGCAAAGCAGCGGTGCCGGCCAGCACAGCCGCACTGGCCAAAATCGCCGCGCTGGTGACCCTGGAGCTCCTCCGCCTGGGAATTTCCTAGTCTGTGGGCAATAAAAATGCGGCGTCCACTCACCCTCTGCGCTTTCACTGGGAGCTGCAGTCCTGAGCTGTTCCTAAACAGTCATCTTGCTTCTGAAACCGGGAGGTGCATTCTAAAAGGGCCAGAAGACCTGGTTTCTGAACTGTGGTTAGGTCCTAGAGCTGTGTTTGGGTCTTTGTGGCAATGGAAAGTAGAGCCATTCTCCATGAGAGTGGACTGTGTGGCTATTGAGATGTTTCCTGTGTTCACCTCTTCTGAGCTTGTCTTTTCATTCAACCATCATCTCCTGAGATAATAAAAGCACAGTTCCATCCTTGTGCCCAGAAAGATCCTGGCTAGCACAGAGAATGTGCTAGCCACACAAATGGATGTCAGTTTCAACAAAGCTAGGTGCTGCTTCATCTTATAGATAACAATATCATTAACAACAACAACAGACAGGAGAGTGAAAAAGAAAAGTTGTTGAGTTGCTTAGTGGAATTAGGGAACTAATAGGCAAAAGCCTCCCAAACTGTGTACTATTTTGAGATTGTAACAATATAATGATTATTGCTTTGAGGAATCCAGAAACTTAAGTGAATGGTAACAAGTAGTTTTGTTTCCATTCAACATTAACAAAACTTGTGGTAAATACATTAAATCCATTTACCTGAAAGGCTGATACAATTGTGTTAACTTTCTCTAGGGACTGAAATCTTACAACCACCTGCTCCATTGATGTGCAATTCTTCTGTATTCCTAAGTATTTCTTGTAACGTGGAGCCTATTTCTGTTACTTTAGTGGAGATAGAAATAAAACGATATGTATCCTTAACAAAACTTTTGCTAAAATTGAAGATGTGTATCCAGTCACTATTCATTTATAGGTCGCTGGTCTTTGTTATGACCAGCCTGTGGAGGCAATTACTTTACCAGGAGTTCGCAGTTACAGTCACGAGCAGGGGACTTACTAGAGGTACCGAGTGCTGGTCAGCAGAATTTTTACGAGGGTCTCAGAGGCATGTAACTTAAAGGACAGTAACCAGAAGTATCAGGAATGGGCCTTGGCTGCTTTTCTCAACCAAGAACAAGAGTAAAGCAATAAATCCTAATTTATATAGGTTATTCCTTTTGTTCTATTTTTTGAAAATAAAGAATCATTTATTGAACACTTAGATGTGGCAGGCACTATTCTAATGTTACTTGAATTATTTTATTTAATCCTGTTAGATCTGTATGCTACAGATGAGGAGATATACAAGGAAAGGTGAAGTGACATGCCTAATATCTCATTTAAAGAAGTGTTAGTTTGGGAGTCAGGCGAGGCTCTTTGGCTGCAAAGCCAGCACTCTGACTTGTCCTGGTGTATTGCCTTCCACAGGGAAGAATCTCTCTGTCTGCTACCTCTTCAGCCTTGAGCAATCCTCTAAGGTTCCCAAGTCAGTTTTCTCAATTTTATTTCATTTTTTTAGATTTTTATTTTTTTGTTTTTCATAGAGATAGAGTTTCGCCGTGTTGCCCAGGCTGGTCTCGAACTCCTGAGCTCAAGCGACCCACCTGCCTCAGCCTTCCAAAGTGCTGGAATTACAGGCATGAGCCATTGTGCCTGGCCAGTACTAACTGGGCCTGACCCTGCTTAGCTTCTGAGATCAGACAAGATCAGGCACATTCAGGGTGGTATGGCAGTAGACTCTCAATTTTAAATGATGTTAACTTTTTTTTTTTTTGAGACAGGGTCTAGCTCTGTTGCCCTGGATGGAGTGCAGTGGGCTCACTGCCACCTCTGCCTCCTGGGCTCAAACCATTCTCCCGCCTAGGTAGCTGGGACTACAGGCCTGCTCCACCATGCCTGGCTAATTGTGTATATTTTTTGATAGAGATGGGGTTTTGCCGTGTTGCCAGGCTGATCTCAAACTCTAGAGCTCAAGCAATCCACCTGCCTCAGATTCCCAAAGTGCTGGGAGTATAAGCCTGAACCACTGCATCCAGCCCATCATTTTTCTTAACCTTATGTTATTTCAAGGGTCAGATATGATCTTGTAAGTGAAAACATTTTAGAATCTTTAAATATACAAATATGAGATATTATAATTAAATAGTACAACCCTAAAATGATTTAGTTTTCTTGAAATAGTTTCAGGCTCCTTGTGTAAATATGTTAGGATACATTATTTGCAACAGTAGGAGAGTCCCTGTGCTGATTTCAGGTGTTTCTTTGCCCGGCTGCACATGGAAGTCATTTGATGTAAATGGTATGAGCGTTGGGATGTTTAAAAAGTTCTCCAGGTTGATCCTTTTGTAGTTTGTAAGCCTAATGATTGGATTTTCATGCTCATGTGTAAGATATTCCTCCCTCAACCTTGTTAATATGTTGGCACATTACCCATCTGACATGAAAGACATGGATTTTAAAAAGTTCTCCAGGTAATTCTAATAGAGCACCAAAGTTGAGAACCACTGCTTTAGAAATAGGTGGTTAACTTTATAAAATGCCAGCTGTGTTTTGCATATACTTTCAAGTTATATTTTTCTTTTGGGTCTCTCTCCCTCTCTCTGTCTCTGTCTCTGTCTCTGTCTCTTTGTCTCTGTCTCTGTCTCTCTCTCCCTCCTTCTCTCTGTGTGTGTCTGTGTCTTACACCTATTTTCTTTCCTAAGAGATTATACCAAATATTTGCTAGATTTTACTGTTTAAGGCATACAAGATACATAAAAAGCAGTATAATTGTGAAAAGTGTGAAAATTTCCTGTATAATTTTAAGTGTTTTACATCTCAGTTGTTTTCTAAAGAATGCTTATGTAATATATTTTTGATCATTTAATAACTCATGTATGTATTGTTTTTCAGATTCCCAGAAAATCTAAGCTGGCCGTTCATAGGAACATCAGAGATGACGAAGGCTTCATTATTAGGCATTTTGCAGGGGCCGTGTGCTATGAAACAGTGAGTGTAACTTTTACAGTGAGAAAAACATTTCATGTTGAAGCTGCACTGTATGGTTTAACTTCTAGCCACATGTGGTTGATTATTTTTTTGCATGTGGTTATTTACATTAAGTAAAATTAAAAATTCTGTTTCTCAGTACACTAACCACGCTTCGAGTGCTCAGTATCCACGTTGATTAGAGATGACTGCATTGGACAGTGCAGATATAGAACATTTTTGTCATCACAAACTTCCTTTGGAAAGAGCCATGTTAAGTGATGTTATCACAAGATGGACAGAAACATTCCTGTTTAATTTATTTTTCAGACCCAGTTTGTGGAGAAAAATAATGATGCTTTACATATGTCTCTTGAATCCTTAATATGTGAATCCAGAGATAAGTTTATACGGGAATTATTTGAATCATCCACAAATAACAACAAAGATACTAAACAAAAAGCAGGAAAACTTAGCTTCATCAGCGTGGGAAACAAGTTTAAGGTATATATGATGTTTAAATTTTTTTTACTATGTTTAAAATGAAGTTATTGTTTTATATCCTAAAGTGGATAATGTAGATCACTGTCAGAAATCTCATAGTGAAGTTCAAGAGCAGACCCTGCATTGTTGATATTTGTATGTGAAATATCATAATGTAGGGCTAGTAATTGAACAAACAGAAATGCTTGTAATTTTCTGAATGTGTTCATTCTTGGTTCTTAACATATCTGATTGCTTCTCCTAATGTTCTTGCTTCTGCATACTGTCTGGTTGACCTTCAAACCTTCTCTTTCCCATGTGTTTTCTGTTTCCTTCCTCATTCAGCAGTTTTGTTTTAGCTGGAGTAGTCCAGCTCGGGATGGCTAGAGAGGACTAGTTGAGTTGAGAGAGGAAAAGCAGGCACAGCCAGGGGCTTCAGGTAAATGATCGCCTTCATGGACTCCTATTTATAAAGTGGCTGCCATGTTAAAAAGAGCCCATCTCAAGTTAATGATTCAGTTTGTAATTCATTTTCAATGTGTTTTCTCTCACAGTGGCATTTTGGGTGCGCATATTACACTAAAATTTGATTAAAGCTTTTAATAACTTCTGTTAAAGATAAGCACTTAGGTGTGGCAAACTTTTCAAATTGCTTATTTAACATGGAAGAATATTTCATTTGTTATATTAATTTTGGATCAGGAATTTATTCTCCAAGCTCTGACAAGGAATGGCATAAGGTTTGTCTTAGAAACAGAACACTACTAATTGGTTCTAGTTGTTATTTAGTGTAGAAAAAATAATGTTAAAATTTGTGATGTTATGAGTTTAATGAATGACAAACTTATAATATGTAGAACAAAACAAAAGTGTAAGAGAGAATTAATTTCTGTCTTACATAATTCCACAAAGTATTATTGTTATATTTACAATAAAGCAAAATAATACATTTGCCTTTCATTATATGTATTTTAAATATTTAAAATAATGTAATCAGGAAAAAGATTTAAGTTTCAGAATATTATGTTACTGATAGTATAAGCCTCCTCAAATTTATTTTGGATTGAAATAGGCTCTAACTAAATTGGTAAAATTATGTTTATAAGAGCTATTTTTTTTAAAGCTTAAACATAAATATAGGGAAAAACTCATAATACATTTTTAGGTAACTAAATAAAAAGCCTTGAATTTTGTTGTAAGTTATATTAATTATGACTTCCTGATTCTCTCAGTGAGCAATCTTTTTTTTCTTATTTGAGTATTCTTCTATTTCTGAATAGACATTTGATAGCAGATGAGTTTAAAAATAGTATATTTGCCTATATGAAATGGATGTCACTCACTATGTATATTCCCACTCTAATATTATCATAGTATTGCTGATAAGAAAATACTTAAAATTTTAGACAATATAAATAAAAACAAAAACATTCCTAACATTTTCTTTGGATTACATAACTTTTTATGTTGAGCCTTGAAACTTCTTATAATTGCTTATATTTAATACAATGTAGTTTTTACATTAAGCCACTGAAAGTTATAGCTGAGTGATACTAATAACATATTTAACATTTTTCTCTGAGATACTTTGAAATTAAATATTAATGGATTCTTAATTTTAAATATAGTAAAATAGCACATTAAAATGAAGTATGTAAGGTTATCAACACAAAACAGGCTATCATATACAGTAATGCTTCAGTTATCCAACATCACTGGAAACCATAAATTTTCTACTGGAAAGTGCCCTTTTCAGGTTATTGAAACATAAACCCTCCACTGTTAGTGTTTTAGAAAAAGTCATTCTATAAGAATATTTGTATACTTTCATATAAAAATAAAATAGAAATGAAGCATGAGTTGCCTGAGGTTTTTACTCTTAAGCCTTATCTTCACTGTTCTTTGATAGTTGACTTTCTTCCCTCTTAGCTGCTAAAAGTTTATTTTGATGCTTCTATTCTTCTGACTTCATCTCCATTTTTTTTGGAGAATACTGTGCTTAGTCTGGGGATGAAGGAGCCTGGACTTTGTGACAGTTGTTTTCTTTCCAAATTGGTCACTTTTATACTTTTCAGGCGTGGTGGTCCAGATTGATTAAGGTTGTCAGAACTCTGTCAACTAGATAAGTGAGATACAACTATATTTTTTTAATTCAATGAGAAAACCATTTCATTTTAATAACTTAAACCTCTCAGTGTATGTGATATATACTGTAGTAGTATCACTCATAGGAGAATGAAATTTGGTGTCAGGCTGATGTTAGAATCACAAAGGCCATTATTAGCTCCATAATCTCGGGCAAGTTATTTATTTTCTTGGACCTCAGTGCTTTCACCTGTAAAATGAGGTCCTTAATTAGGATTATTGTGTTCTATCCTTAATTAGATTAAACATAATAATGCCAGTGAAAAGCTTTGAGCAGTGTCTGACTAAAATTGAAATTCAGTAAACTATACTTATTATCAATTAAGTATAGCTCTGATTAATACAATATGTTAGTTTAAAAATTAACATCTTAGTTTGTCTTTTGTAAGTAGTATAAGTATCTCAGTATAAAATCCAGATAGAAAAATTTTACATAATTAACTTACTTTGCAGAGTAGGAAGACTAATAAATGATTTTAATACACTGAACCACAGTACATTAAAATCAATGTTATAAAAACAAGAAAGCATAGTAAGTTGTAGTGTTCATTGTCATTTTTTTTTTTTTTTTGAGAAAATTGTCCAGGTGTTTAAAAATAATTGAAATGTAAAATGTTTTAAAATGTTAATAGGCAGGACAATTTGGTTTATGCTAAGTGTTCCATAAAACAGTCCTAATATATACTATTAGTGTGTATTTTAAACATGTCTTCATTCTTAATGTGTGTGACACAAACTACAGTTTGCCACATTCAAATACTGTGCTATTGAGCCTTATTAAATGCATCCTCAGTATTTTCATTTACTTCCTTCATTGCCTGTACATTTTTTGCCTCGTTTATTCCATCTGCAAGTATGTGTGTATGTTTTTTAATACTGCTGATTTTCAGTCTTTTAATTATACAACTTCTGTGTAAGTTATTGTCCTTGCATTACATTAGCCATTTTGCATGATGTTGTCTGTTAAAGAAATTGTGTACAGGAGGTTGTCGAACTGGAATGTGTTGTATTTGGATGTTATTGCATGTTATTTTATTCCAATACTGGAAAGCTAATATTAACTCATGACACTCTGTACTTTGGCTTTTTGAAATAATAAACTGATTTCCTTTCTTTCACAGACACAGTTAAATTTGCTTCTGGATAAACTTCGAAGTACTGTGAGTACAACTAAAAAGAAAACAGGTTGTGTTTTTAATGGGCGTCTAAAACTATTAGTAATTATGCAAGTAGGCATAGTAACCCTGTACTAATTAAAAATACATTTTAAACTATATTCCCTTATTTTACGAAATTATTTTTTTAAATGGTTATCATTTTCATTAGGTTTTTTATGAAGAAAGGTCAAATATGTATGTGAAGTCAGATTATTTTATGAATATATAGAATTCTTGATTATTTAAAAATTAAAAGATTATCTGATAGTTTCAGGAAGGTGAAAATAGTAATTGTGGAGAAGAATTTTTTTTTTTTTTTTTTTAGGATTAAAGATTAGGCATGTAATTCAGTCTCATTTTATTACTCTTACAGTAACATTCTCCAGACATGGCAATGTTGATGTGGAAAAAAATGGAAAAAATATTTTTGTGCCCCATTATAGAGGCACAATTTATTAGAAGCCTGTTTTTTAACTATATATTTTAGTGAATCTTTTAGTAACTCTTTTTTTCAGTTTTCTTGAGAAAAACAACATAGACATTTGCTATGTGGTTTATATAAATGAAGCATGATTCCAAAGTAAAACTTATTTTTTACACAAATCCACAGAACTTGAGATTTTGTTTTTGTTTTTGAGACAAGGTCTCATTCTTTTTCCCAGACAGGAGTGCAGTGGCACAATCACAACTCACCGTAACCTCCGCCTCTCGGGTTCAACTGGTCCTCCCACTTCAGCCTCCCACGTAGCTGTGACTACAATCATGCGCCACCCCGGCTGGCTAATTTTCATGTTTTTTGTAGATACGAGGTTATACCATGTTTCCCAGGCTGGTCTTGAAACCCTGGACTCAGGTGATCTGCCCGACTTGATCTCCCAAAGTGCTGTCATTTCAGGCATGAGCCACAGCACCTAGTTAGAACCTGTGTATGCGTCTTTTTCAAATAGTCATTTTGAATAGCCAGGCATTTATTTTGTCAGTGTTACTGTTACTTAACTTACTGTTAGATTTATTTTTGGAACCATTAAAAACCTTTTTGATATCCTTGTTGGCTGCAAATATGTATCTCTTAAGGCCATGTATTTTTTAAAACCAAGTCTGATGAAGAGTATTTTATTTTTATTTCTTAGATAGGGTGCTGCTGCAAAATTATGAGATTACTTGTGATTTATAGAACAAAAAAATTTCTAAAATGTGTTCTGAAAGTATTTCTGGGCTGGGTGCAGAGGCTTACGCTTGTTCTCCCCAGCACTTTGGGGAGGCCAAGGTAGATGGAACACTTGAGGTCAGGAGTTTGAGACTAGCATGGCTAATATGGTGGCATCCCATCTCTACTAAAAAATACAAAAATTAGCCGGGTGTGGCAGAGCACGCTTGTAATCCCAGCTAGTTGGGAGGCTGGGGCAGAAGAATTACTTAAACCTGGGAGGTGGAGGTTGCTGTGAGCCAAGATCATGCCACTGCACTCCAGCCTGGATGACAGAACAAGACCCTGTCTCAAAGATAAAAATTAAAAACAAAAAATGAATAAATAAATAAAAGTGTTGGTGGTGAGCGTCATTGTTGAAATAATTATTCAGTTTTGCAAGGTAACTACTTTGAAGAGAAACCATTATTTGGATGTCTAATTATTAGCTTTAGAACTCAACAGTACATTTCATTATATACATAATCAGTATTCTTTCTGCCTCATTCAGCATAATGTGATAATTGATTCCAAAAGAATGCCTTTAAGCTTTAAAAAATGTTGTTTAACAAACAAAATGTTAAAATGTGCAACAGTGCAGCTTAGGGACCCACTGTGTATTTTTGAAATAGAATGATTGAGAATATTGTTTGTTTTGTTTTACACTTTGGCCTAAAATCTTAAGGGGCATAATTTTATTTACTCCTTTTGTCATAGGGAAATTTTTTTATCATAGAAATATGGCATATACAAATACATTTAAATATAGAATAAAATCATGTGTGTCAGCCTGTAAAATGTATTGTTTAAATGTGTTAAACAATGAAATGCGTTAAACTTTACAGTGAAAGACTTTTCTTTTTAAAGTTTTTGACATTCGAATCTAAAATGTAATATTTTTGTAGTATTAATTAGTAATGCAAAAAATCATTGTAAACTTTAAAGCAGAAAAAGTTTGCTTATAAAATTTTGAGTTCTTTTTTTTTTTTTTTGAGACGAAGTCTTGCTCTGCCACCTAGACTGGAGCGCAGTGATCTCAACTCACTGCAAACTCCACCTCCAGGGTTCAAGCAATTCTCCTACCTCAGTCTCCCAAGTAGCTGAGATTACAGGTGCCTGCCAGGGGTGGCCCTGGCTAATTTTTGTATTTTTAGTAGAGACAGGGTTTCACCATGTTGGCCAGGCTGGGCTTGAACTCTTGACCTCATGTGATCAGTCAGCCTCCCAAAGTGCTGGGATTACAGGCGTGAGCCACTGCACCCAGCCTTGAGTTCTTTAGTAATTACTTTTACAGGTTCATAAGTTTATGTTAATATGCTTGGAAAGTTGCAGGTATTCATAGAAACAAAAATAAGGATGCTATATATATTGTAACAAAAAGTACCTTTATTTTCCTAGGGAGCGAACTTTATTCGTTGCATCAAACCTAACTTAAAGATGACAAGCCACCACTTTGAAGGTGCTCAAATTCTGTCTCAGCTTCAGTGTTCAGGTATTTTCATAATCTGTGTCAGTGTGTGTTAGTATTGATAGCTCAAATACAATTTAATAGGTTCAATATTTTCTTTTTTTTTTTTTCCCCCATTTTATTTTATTGCATTTTAGGTTTTGGGGTACATGTGAAGAACATGCAAAATTGTTGCATAGGAACACACGTGGCAGTGTGATTTGCTGCCTTCCTCCCCATCACCTACATCTGGCATTTCTCCCCTTGTCTCTCCCCAGCTCCCCACCCCTCACCGTCCCTCCCCTATTTCCCCCCAACTGACCCCAGTGTGTAGTGCTCCCCTCCCTGTGTCCATGTGTTCTCATTGTTCAACACCCGCCTATGAGTGAGAACATGCGGTGTTTGATCTTCTGCTCTTCTGTCAGTTTGCTGAGAATGATGGTTTCCAGGTTCATCCATGTCCCTACAAAGGACCCAAACTCATCGTTTTTGATGGCTGCATAATATTCCATGGTGTATATGTGCCACATTTTCCCTATCCAGTCTATCGTCGATGGGCATTTGGGTTGGTTCCAGGTCTTTGCTATTGTAAACAGTGCTGCAGTGAACATTCGTGTGCACGTGTCCTTATAGTAGAACGATTTGTAATCCTTTGGATATATACCCAGTAATGGGATTGCTGGGTCAAATGGAATTTCTATTTCTAGGTCCTTGAGGAATCGCCACACTGTCTTCCACAATGGTTGAACTAATTTACCCTCGCACCAACAGTGCAAAAGTGCTCCTATTTCTCCACATCCTCTCCAGCATCTGTTGTCTCCAGATTTTTTAATGATTGCCATTCTAACTGGCGTGAGATGGTATCTCAATGTTGTTTTGATTTGCATTTCTCTGATGACCAGTGATGATGAGCATTTTTTCATATGTTCATTGGCCTCATGTATGTCTTTGTTTGTAAAGTGTCTGTTCATATCCTTTGCCCACTTTTGAATGGGCTTGTTTGTTTTTTTCTTGTAAATCTGTTTTAGTTCTTTGTAAATTCTGGATATCAGCCCTTTGTCAGATGGGTAAACTGCAAAAATTTTTTCCCATTCTGTTGGTTGCCGATTCACTCTAATGACTGTTTCTTTTGCTGTGCAGAAGCTGTGGAGTTTGATTAGGTCCCATTTGTCTATTTTGGCTTTTGTTGTCAATGCTTTTGGTGTTTTGGTCATGAAGTCCTTGCCTACACCTATGTCCTGAATGGTTTTGCCTAGATTTTCTTCTAGGGTTTTTATGGTGTTAGGTCTTATGTTTAAGTCTTTAATCCATCTGGAGTTAATTTTAGTGTAAGGTGTCAGGAAGGGGTCCAGTTTCTGCTTTCTGCACATGGCTAGCCAGCTTTCCCAACACCATTTATTGAACAGGGAATCCTTTCCCCATTGCTTGTTTTTGTCTGGTTTGTCAAAGATCAGATGGTTGTAGATATGTTGTGTTGCCTCCGAGACCTCTGTTCTGTTCCATTGGTCTATATCTCTGTTTTGGTACCAGTACCATGCTGTTTTGATTACTGTAGCCTTGTAGTATAGTTTGAAGTCTGGTAGTGTGATGCCCCCCGCTTTGTTCTTTTTGCTTAGAATTGACTTGGCTATGCGGGCTCTCTTTTGGTTCCATATGAAGTTTAAGGTGGTTTTTTCCAGTTCTGCGAAGAAGGTCATTGGTAGCTTGATGGGGATAGCATTGAATCTGTAAATTACTTTGGGCAGTATGGCCATTTTCACGATATTGATTCTTCCTAACCGTGAACATGGAATGTTTCTCCATCTGTTTGTGTCCTCTCTTATTTCGTTGAGCAGTGGCTTGTAGTTCTCCTTGAAGAGGTCCTTTACATTCCTTGTTAGTTGTATTCCTAGGTATTTTATTCTCTTTGTGGCAATTGTGAATGGAAGTTTGTTCTTGATTTGGCTCTCTTTAAGCCTGTTATTGGTGTATAGGAATGCATGTGATTTTTGCACATTGATTTTGTATCCTGAGACTTTGCTGAAGTTGCTCATCAGTTTCAGGAGGTTTGGGGCTGAGACGATGGGGTCTTCTAGATATACAATCATGTCTGTCGTCTGCAAATAGAGACAATTTGACTTCCTCCTTTCCTATTTGAATGCCCTTTATTTCTTTTTCTTGCCTGATTGCTCTGGCTAGAACTTCTAATACTATATTGAATAGCAGTGGTGAGAGAGGGCATCCTTGTCTGGTGCCACATTTCAAGGGGAATGCTTCCAGTTTTTGCCCATTCAGTATGATATTGGCTGTTGGTTTGTCATAAATAGCTTTTATTATTTTGAGATACGTTCCATCAATACCTAGCTTATTGAGGGTTTTGAGCATAAAGGGCTGTTGAATTTTGTCAAAGGCCTTCTCTGCATCAATTGAGATAATCATGCGTTTTTTGTCTTTGGTTCTGTTTATGTGGTGAATTACGTTTATAGACTTGCGTATGTTGAACCAGCCTTGCATGCCTGGGATGAAGCCTACTTGATCATGGTGGATAAGCTTTTTGATGTGCTGTTGCAATCGGCTTGTCAGTATTTTATTGAAGATTTTTGCATCTATGTTCATCATGGATATTGGCCTGAAGTTTTCTTTTCTTGTTGAGTCTCTGGGGGGTTTTGGAATCAGGATGATGTTGGTGTCATAAAATGATTTGGGAAGAATTCCCTCTTTTTGTATTGTT